>NC_056745.1:1356759772-1356972272 GCF_019279795.1 Protopterus annectens
ATACCAAAGCAAAAGAAAAGAAAAATAAATGTTTAGCAGTTTAAATTATTTCATACAGAGATAAGTAAGATGCTTTGTTAAACAATTCTGTTGCTACAGTTTGCACTGTTTGCTGTTTTAAAATTCCTAAGGAAGTGAACAATTGCTGGCTAAGCCAAAAATCATGGGGTTAAATGGAAACATTAGTATAGGAGTGTGTGTGTGTGTGTGTGTGTGTGTGTGTGTGTGTGTGTGTGTTGGGGATTTGCATGTTGCAAAAAGGATGCAGCATAAATACTGCATGTGGTGTCTGATGCCACAGATTATTTATGATATTAAGTGTCAGATTTTGATCTAAAGGTTACATAGCAAAGAAAATGTATTCATCTACTGTAAAATAATACCTTGTTCAGAACCATCCAATCACATCACTTCAATTATTCTCACCTTTATAGTTACTGTAAAGACAAGCAATGTAGTAACAACAGAAAACTGTGCTAATTCCACATTAAACATCAAGCGTTAGAACATCAAGAGTTTAGGAATGATATGGGAAAAGGGTGGAAGTATTGGTTAGTAGAAGGATGAAGTCATCAAACCATCTGGGAAGATGCCAAACTACAACTTCCTTTTGTCATGTGCATCTTCACAGATCTGGTCCACAATCCCAAAACTATGCTCATTTCATTCAGGTTTGGGCAAGTTAAGTAAAACACTATAAATCCCAATATGATGACTTTCTATAATACCGGGTTTCTAAATATGAATTTTAAGTTTGCAACTGCCCATTTCCCCTACCCACTATCCAACATCCTCTTTAAAACTCCCACAGATGCACTATATATTATCACATGTAACTGCCTAGCACCTGGCTGACATATTCTAACTCCTTTCCCCTACCCACTATCCAACCTCTTTAAAACTCCCACAGATGGACTATATATTATCACATGTTACTTGTAACTGCCTAGCACCTGGCTGACATATTCTAACTCCTTTCTCCTACAAACTGTCCAACCTCTTTAAAACTCCCGCAGATGCACTATATATTATCACACATTACTTGTAACTGCCTAGCACCTGGCTGACATATTCTAATTCCTTTCTCCTACCCACTATCCAACCTCTTTAAAACTCCCACAGATGCACTATATATTATCACATGTTGCTTGCAACTGCCTAGCACCTGGCTGACATATTCTAACTCCATTCTCCTACCCACTATCCAACCTCTTTAAAACTCCCACAGGTGCACTATATACTGTCACACGTTACATGTAACTGCCTAGCACCTGGCTGACATATTCTAATTCCTTTCCCCTTCCCACTATCCAACCTCCTCTTTAAAACTCCCACAGATGCACTATGTATTACCACACATTACTTGTAACTGCCTAGCACCTGGCTGCATATTCTAACTCCTTTCCCCTACCCACTATCCAACCTCTTTAAAACTCCCACAGATGCACTATATATTATCACACGTTACTTGTAACTGCCTAGCACCTGTTTGACATATTCTAACTCCTTTCCCCTACCCACTATCCAACCTCTTTAAAACACCCACAGATGCACTATATATTATCACATGTTACTTGTAACTTCCTAGCACCTGGCTGACATATTCTAACTCCTTTCTCCTACCCACTGTCCAACCTCTTTAAAACTCCCACAGATGCACTATATATTATCACACATTACTTGTAACTGCCTAGCACCTGGGTGACATATTCTAACTCCTTTCCCCTTCCCACTATCCAACCTCCTCTTTAAAACTCCCACAGATGCACTATATATTATCACACGTTACTTGTAACTGCCTAGCACCTAGCTGACATATTCTAATTCCTCTCCCCTACCGACTATCCAACCTCCTCTTTAATACTCCCACAGATGCACTATATATTATCACACATTACTTGTAACTGCCTAGCACCTGGCTGACATATTCTAACTACTTTCCCCTACCCACTATCCAACCTCTTTAAAACTCCCACAGATGCACTATATATTATCACACATTACTTGTAACTGCCTAGCACCTGTTTGACATATTCTAACTCCTTTCCCCTACACACTATCCAACCTCTTTAAAACTCCCACAGATGCACTATATATTATCACATGTTACTTGTAACTGCCTAGCACCTGGCTGACATATTCTAACTCCTTTCTCCTACCCACTATCCAACCTCTTTAAAACTCCCACAGATGCACTATATATTATCACACGTTGCTTGCAACTGCCTAGCACCTGGCTGACATATTCTAACTCCATTCTCCTACCCACTATCCAACCTCTTTAAAACTCCCACAAGTGCACTATATACTGTCACACGTTACATGTAACTGCCTAGCACCTGGCTGACATATTCTAATTCCTTTCCCCTTCCCACTATCCAACCTCCTCTTTAAAACTCCCACAGATGCACTATGTATTACCACACGTTACTTGTAACTGCCTAGCACCTGGCTGCATATTCTAACTCCTTTCCCCTACCCACTATCCAACATCTTTAAAACTCCCACAGATGCACTATATATTATCACACGTTACTTGTAACTGCCTAGCACCTGTCTGACATATTCTAACTCCTTTCCCCTACCCACTATCCAACCTTTTTAAAACTCCCACAGATGCACTATATATTATCACATGTTACTTGTAACTGCCTAGCACCTGGCTGACATATTCTAACTCCTTTCTCCTACCCACTGTCCAACCTCTTTAAAACTCCCACAGATGCACTATATATTATCACACATTACTTGTAACTGCCTAGCACCTGGGTGACATATTCTAACTCCTTTCCCCTTCCCACTAACCAACCTCCTCTTTAAAACTCCCACAGATGCACTATATATTATCACACGTTACTTGTAACTGCCTAGCACCTAGCTGACATATTCTAATTCCTCTCCCCTACCCACTATCCAACCTCTTTAAAACTCCCACAGATGCACTATATATTATCACACATTACTTGTAACTGCCTGGCACCTGGCTGACGTATTCTAACTCCTTTCCCCTACCAACTATCCAACCTCTTTAAAACTCCCACAGATGCACTATGTATTATCACACATTACTTACCAACTTACTGCCACCTACTCCCCACTTCCCCATCTATACCCACTAACTCTCCCCTAGACTAAGTTGAAAAGCTTTTCTTTAAAATGTCACTGCACCTCATATGAACTTGTCTATATTCTCTTCCTTTTTTAGTTTTTCCTTTCTTGTCTTATCTTCAGTACATCTTCAAGATTATCTCTACTAAACATACTGTATGAACAACCATCATATGTTACTACCTGCTATACTTTTAATTGTATGTCTAAACCACTATGCTTATGTCAATATCTTATGCAATCATATGTTAGTATCTGCTATACTTTTACAAGTGAATGTGTAAACCACAATGCTCATGTAAATATCTTATGTGGAGTATGTTAAGAATTGTTCTGGAGCTTTTCTCCCCGGGCCTCCACTGAAAACGGACAGCTCTGTCCAGTCGGACCTCCCCAGTAAACAAATGTAAAATAAATAAATAAGCTAAGGGTTGAATGGCAGCACACTGAACAGGGTAGATTAGACTTCTTAATACACCACAGAAGGAAAAAAATATCAATCCACAATGAATTGTCAATGAAAAATAATTTAATAAGCACAAGCTCAAAATTACAGGTAAAACACACTCAAAACTCTAGCGCATCGGCTTTCCAGCCTTCCAGGAGATAAAACACACCCAAAAATAAAACCTTTTATATACTCTTTAAACAATTAGTAATCCACTCTAATTAGCCAATTAAAAAACTTTTTCTTATTTGATTATATAAGAAATGTCCAGTTGCATTCTCTATTTAAGAAGTCTAATCTGTTTTGACTGCTGTTTTAGCTACTTTTATATATATATATATATATATATATATATATATATATATATATATATATATATATATATATATTAAAAAAAATACCTTTCCTGTAACTAGTGTAGTCCTTGCTTTATCCAGGACTGTATGTAAGCTTCTGAGCCCCTCCAAGCTTTCTGTGTTGGACGGAAGCCTTCTCGCTTATCAGTGGGAGTGGTAAGCACTAGGTAATCTATCTACCACATAAGGAGTGGTTCTGGCCCAAAAATTGTAGTTATTAGTTATTGGCCATTTGGGCAGTTTTTCCATCTCTCTCAACTTTCTGATTTAAAAGCCAGCATTTGCACTTGTTTCCCCCCTTTCCTGTAACTAGTTTAGTCCAGATACAGATTCTTAGTTTTAGCACTTGAATTTGCTTATTCGTGATCAACACTTGTTCAGAACTTGTAAGCACTAAATAACCTACTAATTACTACAGCACTCAACCTTCCTCATTACCTAGAGGAAAACAGTTTTGGTACTTACTTTCCTCACTTGCTTAGAGAAAAACAGCTCTTGTACTCACTTTCCTCACATAACTACTGGAAAATAATTTTTTATTCAGGCATATCCAAGGGTCAGCTCCCAGTGTTCTCTCCTGTCTATCTGATGAATCTGGGCATCTTGGGGCAATGCAGAAATTGCCTCATGTACACAGACAACCCTCTCCTCCTACCACCCAACACTACAACCTGTGAGAGATGCACTTATCTAGCCAAACTGGAGGTAAAGCTCTCTCCAATCGAGACTGAACTTGACAGTCAAGAGGAGAAGGTAAGCACTTGCCCCACACCACACTCATCACATAGTCTCACAAAATCTACGCCACCAAAATCCATACATAGAAACACAAAAACATTCACGAAGGCTCTCAATAATAATCTGCTCAAGCAACAGAGACCTCCAAAGCAGAAATGCAAGCAACCTCCACTCCCGAACACAACCCAAATGACACATAGCCCGCAGACTCAGTGTGCCACTCAACCACAGCCAATAAGGCAAAACAATGTACCCAACACACTAGTCATAGGTGACTCTATAGTCAGGCACACTGATGTCCCACTCATCAGGCTAAACAAGGAGAAGGTTACCGTCAGCTGCCTGTTGGGTGCCAGGATCCGCCACATAACCCACGCACTCAGGTCACTCCACAACAAGTACAAATATGACTCTGTCATTGTCCATGTTGGTGTGAACGACCTGAGAAGTACCTCCCTGGACTACATGAAAAGAGACATGGAAGAGCTCACCGATCTTGTAGCCCAGGCAGGTATGACCCTAGCCCTGAGTAGCATTCTGCCATCACCCAGAATGATGCTGCAGTACAAGGGTAAAATGATTGACTTCAACAATTGGCTAAGCTTCTGGTGCCATTCTAAAGGGATCCAGTATGTGGCTGGGATGACATGGTTGACAGACCACAATGCTTTGTCAGAGATGGCCTGCACCTGACACCCCTGGGATTCTGGATACTGGCTATGGTTCTTGCCACCCCTATAGTGCCTTTTTTAGGCAAGGTTCAAATGACAAATTCACCACCATAACAGGAACAGGCAAGCAAAAACTGAGGGTGATGCTACTCAATGCTAGAAGTCTAAATCTCAAAATGCACTCACTCGAGGCACTCCTTAAAATGGACAACATTGATATCTGTGCAGTGACTGAGACCTGGTTCAAGGCTCCAGAGAGCACCCCTGCACTACCAGGCTATAACTCATACCACACTTTTCAGCCATGTAACCTGGACCGGAACACCAAAGGCGGAGGTGTGTCCATATTCATTAAGGATATCCACACCTCCAGGCTAGTTGCTCAGCATAATGCAGCCGAGGTTATCCAAGTGCAACTAACTCTGGGCAAAACTGCAATCCAAATTATAGCTTGCTCCAGATCACCCACCACGCCCCAGGATTCCCACTCCTCTTTTCTTGATGTACTGGAAAATATTAGGGTTCAACCAAACACCCTAATAATGGGCGATTTCAACTACCCCATCATTGTTCCAACTCCTTTGCTCAATGCTTTCTGGAATTCATAAACTCAAATGCCCTGGAGCAACTTATCCACATCCCCACCAGGGGCAACAATATCCTAAATCTAGTCATTAGCAACATGAGTGACCAGTGTTCCACAACTGAAGTCAACACCTCATTGGTCCGATCCGACCATAAGCTAATTACCCTAGATATCCACATCCTACCCCCACCCCCATTAAGGAAACCATGGTAAAAAATTTCTCCAAAGCCAACTTCATGCTTCTTAAGACAGAAGTGGTGAACTTCATGACACCCATGCAGATGGACAATACAGTTACGACTACTGAATCCTACACAATTGCACTTTATAAGCACTTACATGAGTGCATGGATCCTGCTATCCCAAACAATACCAAGACACTATCCTCAAAAAAAAAGAAGCCAATCTGGTGCTGCCCTGCCATAAACAAACTGTACAACAGAAGGAAGAAATTGTTGCAAAAGAGAGTAAAATCCCATGAGTGGAGGAGCTCCCTGGTCAGCCTCAATAAGAAGCTGTGATCCCTGATAAAATCCTCCAAAGCTAGTTACGAAAACAAAATCGCCACTGATTCTAAAGACAACCACAGAGCATTCTATAGCTATGTCAAGAATCTCAATGGCAAGACTCAGATCTGCTCTGAGTTACAGCACAATGGCACTAAATATACAGACCCAACTGATATTGCCAACATCCTGGCAGATAGGTTCAGTGCTAACTCTACCCCCCTCTCATCCCCTAAAGAGCCCATCTCTATATGGGAAGAATACAAAGTTTCTGTAATCACGGCTGCACAGGTAAAAACCACACTCTCCAAAGCCAAGAACACAGCATCCATGGGACCAGACAACATCCCAGGCTGCATTCTACATGAACTACAAAACAAACTGGCACCCCACCTAAGAACCATGTTCAATCATAGCCTCACCACAGGATTTGTGCCTGTTGAATGGCGCACAGCTACGGTTATCCAACTCTACAAGGGGGGAGCCACCACGGACCCCGGGAACTACCGCCCCATTAGCCTGACGAGCCTGTTCGGCAAGGCCATGGAACGTGTCATCATGGAACTTATAAACAAAGACATTGGTAATCTCCAAACTCTGGACCCCACCCAGTTCGGGTTTGTAAAAGGCAGATCATGTCTCCTAAAACCGATAGACTTCTTTGAAGCAGTCACCAAAGCTGTAGACAAGGGTAAGGTGGTTCACACAGCCTATCTAGATCTTGCCAAGGCTTTTGACACCATCCCCCACTCTGGAATTATAGATAAACCTCACTGAACTAGGTATAAATCCCTATGTCACTGGCTCACTAACAGAACCCACACTGTGAAAGTAGCAGACTCCAAACCCGACTTCAGACCAGTGACAAGTGGAGTACCACAGGGTTCAGTCCTGGGTCCTCTCCTGTTTGGTATCTACTTCTCTGAAGTACAGGCTAATACAGAAGGTCTTTGGCTAACGAAGTTCGCAGATGACTGCAAACTAGGAGCCATAATCGAAACTCCTAACGATATGGACATCCTACAAAAGGGCCTCTCTGACACAGATGCCTGGTGTCAAAGCCATGGCCTCAAGCTCAATGCCAAAAAGTGCATTGTCATCCCCTTTGGTAAAAACTCTGTACCCATGAACTACAACATAGGTGGTAGTATACTTAACAGTGAAAGTGTGATAAGAGACCTTGGGACACAGGTGGACAGTAGTCTCTCCTTTGATAATCACATTGCCGCAGTAGTCAGGAAATCCTTCTACGTGGCACACCTCATCACAAAAGGTTTCTCATCCAGAAAAAAAGAGGTCATTGTTCCCCTCTGCTCATCACTCATTAGACCCGTTACAGAGTACAACGCCCTTTTGGCATGTACCTCACAAGATCTACAACAACTGGAAAGGCCGCAGAAATACCTCACAAAGAGGATTACCAGCCTCAAACAGATGCCCTACGCAAAAAAACTCCAGCTTTACTCCATTGCATATCGCCTACTCAGAGGTGATCTCTGCCTAACATACAAAGCTATGTCAAACCCAGAGCTATTGGACATGCTCCACTAAAAGAAATCCTAAACCCTCTGAGCTACGCACTCTAGGGACCTAAACCTTGTCACCACAATAAACAGAACATGCCGGAGGGATAGAATCCTATCCCAGAGACTTCCCATACTCTGGAATAAACTACCTATCTATATCAAACAAAGCTCCTCATTAGCACTCTTCAAGAAAAATCGTGATGATTGGATGGGAAATAGGAAATTCACCCCGGGGATTACCTCTGTGGCTCTGCTCGACAGTGGCACAGGAAAATTATTTTCTTGGGTGGCAAAAGCCAGGGGTAACTTTTTGGCTGGGCTTGTATAGGCCCCAGGGCCGATAGCCTAGTACCTACCTATGAACCTATGAACTTAAGCCAGCAGGTATCATAGCACCATACTTAAGAATAAAAATAGTTTCTTCATGCAATAATGTATTTTTTAAATGAATCTTATTTTCTGCTACAACAAGTTCCAAAATGCAACATTTTAATTCAGTATTAGATTAGGCTTCTTCATCAACACAACAATCACCAGCTAATCCTGGAGGATTTCCAAATGTTCCCATGCCATCTGAGAGCTATAATCTCTCTAACATGCTGTATGACAGCCCAAGGACCTTTTTCCTGTGTGCTGTGTCTGGGGAATCTCACATGAGAAACGTCAAGGGATGCAGCTTCCTTAGCTGTCCAAAAGTACTCTCAACATAGAGGAGCAGTGGCTGCACTCAGAGATTGTCTTGAAGTGCTGAGCATTTCACTGTGTCATGGAGAGTCAGCCCATCTGCCCTGCACAGAAAATTATTTCTGTTGGTTGTACTTAGCATCTCATCTTCTCTGTCACTTCTCAAAGTTAAAATATTTAAGCTCATTCACATGACATAGCACACACACAGGGCCCGAATACTGCAATCCACTCTTTTCAGGAAAAGAACCATGATATCTGATTTGTAAGTGATGAGTTTCAACCCCGGAGCTTTACACTTGGTAGGAAATCATTCCAATGCATGGTAGAGATCGCACTCACTTCAAGCTAATAGCAAATATCCCACTTTCATGCCCCAAACTGGGAAATCAGTTGTTCTATGTTACCCAGCCCATGAAAATCCCAAACAAGAGGGGAGTCAAGACACACCCTTGGTGGTGATCTGTGCATGCCCACTCAAAATACACTCAACTTTACTTACTATTTATTTGAATTTGTCTACCCGAGTAGAGCACTGATGACAATACACCAATTTTGGTCTCAGCCCAGGGTTATTAAAAAACAAAACAAAAAACACACAATAATTTATTCAAACAATCTCAGTTTTTTATGCCATTCTCTGTACATTTGGACTGTAATGGTGGGTTAGAAATTGCACAGTTTGAGTTCAAAATGCAACACGTTCTCTAGTAAATAACTCAGCTTAATGACTTGCAGCAGATCTATAACATGTTGCATGGTCAGTCTCTGGCTACATGAGAAAACGTCATGGCTAGCTGTCAGAAGGTGAATACAAGCTGGCAAATATTGGTTGCAATTAGATTCCACTCTTCCACGTGCACAACTTTTAGTGTCCAAATAGGATGTCGAACAGAATTTGAAAAATGGTTTTACGAAAACTTTCCATATTGACCAAAAAATAGGAAAATTTAAACAGCAAAGGCAACATATTCAGCAATTTGTGAAATGTAATATAATAATAATAATAAAAAGAACATGGGATACACCAAGTCATTACACTTGAGTTCATGCATAATGGATGCTTCCAAGTAAGAAGGGATGCATTACTGCCACAACCAGAAACCTGAGAATATCACCTGCTACAAAACAGAAAACTGAAGGCACACAATTTCTGCTTGAAAGACTTCTTGCATTGCTTCCAGTGGAAAGGGGTTAAGAGTGCCCACTCTGGCAGGAGATGAAACCACGTCCTAAAGTCTGCAGTACACAGTCGTTATGGAACTGTAGGGGATTGTAGATCATTACAGATATTAGTCCTGAGCACAGAATAAGACTTAACAAATATGTTGCAGAATCTAAGCAGAAAACCAATGGCCAGCACTCAGATGTCAGCAATAAATGTTTATTTCATCAGATTTGTTTCAGTATAGGCAGCAGTACTAGTATACCAGTTTCAGCTACCAATCCTTTTTCAGTGCAAAAAAACATACATGTCTCCACCCCTCTGTTTAAAAACTATCAAATCACATCCCATTGGTTAATTAAAGGTGTTCATTAAGGTCTGGAGAAAAAAAGTGCCCCTAACTGAATTATCCATTTTTTTCTCTTTTTTTATCCAAAATACTGTGCCAACCTGATTTAGTTTTATTACTGAACATAATTCTATCAGGAATTGCAAATCCAAATTTAGTTGTATGTTTATATAAAGCATTAGATTGCCTAGCACATCTGATATCACTAAGGTGTTCAGACATGTGTAACTTAAATGGGCGAGAAGTGATTTGACGGTTTTTAAACAGAGGGGTGGAGGCATGTGTGTTTTTTGCACTGAAGACGGTTTTGTAGCCGAAACGTTATGCTAGTAGTGCTGTCTATACTGAAACAAATGTGATGAAATAAACATTTATTGCTGACATCTGAGTGCTGGCCGTTGTTTTTTTGCATTTAGGTATCTTGTGGGCCATCTACCAACTCCTTACTTGCATGGCATTGTTTTTTTTTTTTTTTTGTTAGAATATAAGCAGAACCACTTCAAACATTTTTTTTTTCAGATTACCATATTTTTAGCAAAGATGCAGACAATTAGAATTCTTGCTGAAGAGGTCATAGATGGAGTAAAAATGAATACAATATAAATTATCAACTGCCTTTTATTTGTTTATACAGGTGCAAACTGCTATTACAATTAAAAGGTCCATAAAGCATACTAGAAGGAGTCTCATTAAACAGGTGAAACAGACTAGAAAGGTTTTTGAGTGCAAATTGATATAAACCTATTGCAGTGTTCACTTCTTGTTACAAATAGCTGTGGGAAACCTGTCTAACTGATACAGGAATTCATCTGAAGACATTATCAGGCTTTCTTCTAGAGAGTTCCCATGTCAACATGTCGATGAAAAAACACAGCTCCAGGAGGAATGCACTAATGGAGACATCAAAACTAACATTTTTCTTCCTTTATGCAGCTGGACAAAAAGAAGGCTCTCAGTCTTCACTGCTCATGTCACAGGCTTCAAAAATGTACTAAAAATCAAATGCAGGGTAGCAATTCCAGTAAACAGGAAAACAGCACAACAAAGAAAGCCCATATCAAAGAAAGCAACACATAACAGCATTGCATAAAACCATCTGGTTAATTTTTCTGTATTACTGAAAGCCTCTCTCACTTCTCCATTGTACATTTTTCAGAACCTCTCACACAGAAATCTACACTTTTGAAGCTGGGCCTACATTCCAGTGGATACCTTTGCTTCTTTATTCCTCCGAAGTCATGCAAATAAAAAATGAGTATTGCTACTGTGTAACAGAAGCTTTTATTTCACAGCTCACCCTGCTCATTAAAAAGGCTTATACCTCTCTTAGCCAAGCCAGTGGCTCTTCTAACATACTACCTGTACTTCTTACCCCCAACCCCCCCCCCGCAGATGCTTAGAACTGGAGAGCTCAGTGTTTTCCTGTCTTTAGGGAACTGGCAAGGCAGTTACACAATAACAAGGGTTTGAACTGAGGGGAAAAATGAGAAATAATTTTGAGGAAGGAGAGAAAATATTTTATAGTACATAAAGAAGCAGAAAACAAAGGACGGGTATCAAGATATAAAAAAGGGGAATGGGGATGGTATGGCACAGGCAATGGAAAAAATAAGGAACAGTAAAGTTTTTCAATTTCTATCCATCTCTCTATCTACCTATCTATATCACATAACTCCCAATCTGTTAACTCAAGAAATCTGGACAAAGCAAGAAATAAAGGGGAGTGGGACAGAGGCCCAAAATATAAACTTAGAAAGATGATAGAATAAAAGGTTTTGCATTAGCATGTTTTTTTTCCAGAAGGGTATGAAGTCTGAAACTCAAATTGTTTAGTAACTTCCATCCTTTATAATTTGTCAGAAAACCACAAATGTTATGAGGAACAGCACAAAAATATCACCCTAAAATCTGGATATTTTGTGAAAATCTGAAAAGTTGAGAGGTATGGTATATAAATGAAAAAATAAAGTCATACAGCAGAAATGATCTGCATGGGGTAGTCGATCTGAATGCATTCAGAGAAGACTAGGTCCATGACAAACTTGTAAAACTGAAGTAAACAAGGCAATAGGGTCAGATGGCCCTGCAATGAAAATGGGTAGATATGAATACAGCTTCACATAAATAAGGAGCAACATAGAAACTGGGAAACTACAGACCGGAAAATCTGATCATCATAGTATGAAAATCCAACTCATCTTTCTCCTCCGGATTTTAGCGCCATAGCTGCATGGTTTTGTGTTGTCTAGCACTGAAATTCTCACAACAGTGTTTCACTTTCCCAGTTTAACTATTATTTTATTTATTTATTTATTTTTACATGTTCTGGACTGGTTCCACTTTGAAAAGCTGACTTCCTGAAAGTCGATGCTTCAAAAGAAAAAAAAAAAAATGCCTGAAAACCAAAAAGGTGAAAAACTCTTATTTTCATGTTTTTCAGAGGGGCAAGCACCCTGCACTTATATGTACCAACTCCATGGATGCTCTAATTTGAAGAAGGGAGAAATCTCCCTAAAAAGGGAATCACTGCCGTCACATAATTAAAAATGACACTGACAATGATTTCCAATGGGATAATGCATTCAGTTATGCTGTTGGTCTTGTTTTTCTGTGAGCTAGTGACACTCTTGCAATTTCTCCTTGAAATTGTGTAGGGAAGCCATTTTAGAAGTTATCTCATTTCAGGTCCTATACAATGAGGTTTACTTTCATTCCTAACACCTCTGAATTGTAGGTAATCCGCAAGATACTAAAGGCATTGACCTCAAAAATTATGGTCTTAATGACATTCCTTTTGCTTCTTGTACTTTTTTTTCATCTTGGAATACACTTATCACCTGTTGTTGCTGTCCTCTATACATTTCCAACCCATTTCATTCTACTCTGGCTTAAGCTAAAACCTACAGCTCCATCGAATTTGTTTAAAAATATACCGTGTGCACCAAAATCAAACATCATATTGAAGACTAAAAACGTTATGGCTTCATTACTGAAATATGGCCTTATGCGAGTCATACTCAAAAGTGAGATCCCAAAAGAGTACAATTATTAAAATGGAACCACATTTGACAATTCATTAAACAAGTAAAAATACTTTTTGGGGGGAGGGCAAGCCATTGCAGACTCCCACATCCCTGCTACCCATGCATATTAAATTTGAGAGCACTGTATCTTAGGGCTATTAAATTTGAGATATTTGTATCTTGAGGGCAAAAGATAAATTCCTGAGATACCTCATTTTTGGACTTTAAATACAAATTCCCACAATTGCAAAGTGGTAATCTTTACAGCGTTGATTATAACGTGTTGAATCTAAGCCAAAATCTAGCAAGTACTCCTCCAGCCAAGCAGTATGCAAGTCAGGGAGATCATGTAACCTCTCCTTTGCAAATCTATAATGCTCCTGTACTTTGCATCTGTTCTTTTCATAGTAGAACTCCAACTTCTCCATTATCTGTGGTAGAAGGAGACAAACTACCCCAGAGTCAGAGCTGTACGAAGGGTATGTCTGGGGAGGGCGTGTAGTCCAGGGTGTCAGCTTTTATGATGTACCAGCATTAGCTAATCTTTATGTGTTATATAGGTTTCATAGTTTTTTTGGTGGGGAAAACAGATATGTACCCCGAGTGCAAGATTCCATTGCCATGGCTTTGTCTATAATTAACCAACTTCTTTGCTTCCTACTTTTTGGATTGGGAGTAAATACACTTTTTTTTCACTCCTTTGCAGCCATTTCCAGGCAAGAGATTCATAAGTAAATCAGGCAACCAGCTGAAAACATTCCTTTTAGTTTTTCTCCCTTTCCCCTTTAGTATTTTTAGGACAGCTCATCCAAGTACTTGCTTTGTCCACACTTGGCTTTGCTAGTCCTTTTGGAACTTTCATTCTGTAAATGGATAAACCCAGCCACTGGGGATGCACAAGCCAGTGCATTTCTTTGTGCCGGTCCCAAGCCCGGATAAATGGGGAGGGTTGCGTCAGGAAGGGCATCTGGCATAAAACTTCACCAAATCATTCATGCGGACACCAGTAAATATTTACATACCGGATCGGTCGAGGCCTGGGTTAACAACGACCGCCACCAGTACTGTTAGCCATCAGGGTGCTGGCAGAAATTGGGCTACTGTTGGCTGAAGGAGCAGAAGAGGCAGAAGGCATGGCCGAAGGCAGGAAGAGAGGAGAAAGGCTTGGACTGTGGTAGTGAGGGTTGGAACTTAAAATGTTGGCAGTATGACTGGTATAGGGAGTGAGCTAGACAATATGATAGACAGAAGGAAGGCTGGTATATTGTGTGTGCAAGAGACCAGATGGAAGGGAGAGTAAGGCTAGGTGTATCGGAGGTGGGTTCAAATTATTTTATCATGGTGTGGATGGGAGGAGAAATGGTGTAGGAGTTATCTTGAAGGAACAGTATGCTAAGAGTGTTTTGGAGGTGAAAAGAGTGTCGGATAGAGTGATGTTTATGAAGCTGGAAATTGATGGTGTAATGATGACTGTTGTTAGTGCATATGTTCCACAGGTTGGGTGTGCGATGGATGAGAAAGAAAATTTTTGGTGTGAGTTGGATGAAGTGGTGATGACTGTACCCAAGGGTGAGAGAGTGGTGATTGGAGCAGATTTCAATGGGCATGTTGGTGAAGGGAACAGAGGGGATGAGGAAGTGATGGGTAGGTATGGTGTTAAACAAAGGAATGCAGAAGGTCAAATGGTAGTGGATTTTGCGTAAAGGATGGACATGGCTGTGGTGAATACATATTTTAACAAGAGGGAGGAGCATAGGGTGACATACAAGAGTGGAAGAAGATGCACACAGGTGGATTATATCTTATGTAGGAGGGCCAGTTTGAAGGAGACTGGAGACTGTAAAGTGGTGACCAAGGAAAGTGTAGTTAGGTAGCATAGGATGGTGGTTTGTAGGATGACGTTGGTGATCAAGAAGAGGAGGAGGAGTGTGAGGGCAGCACCAAGGATTAAATGGTGGAAATTGAAAAAGGGTAATTGTGAGGTGGAGTTCAGGGATGAGTTAAGACAGGCACTGGGTGGCAGTGAAGAGTTACCAAATATCTGGGTAACTACAGCAGAGCTTGTAAGGGAGACAGCTAGAAAGGTGCTTGGTATGACATCTGGATAGAGGAAGGACAACAAAGACACATGGTGGTGAAATGAGGAAGTACAGGAGAGTATACAGAGAAAGAGGTTGGCAAAGAAGAAGTGGGATTGTCAGAGAGATGAAGAAAGTAGACAGGAGTATAAGGAGATGAGGTGCATGGCAAAGAGAGAGGTGGCGAAGGCTAAGGATAAGGCATATGAAGAGTTGTATGAAAGGTTGGACACTAAGGAGGGAGAAAATGACCTGCACCAACTGGCTAGACAGAGGGACCGAGCTAGAAAAGATGTGCAACAGGTAAAGGTGATAAAGGATAATGAGGGAAACATACTCACAAGTGAGGAGAGTGTGTGGAGCAGATGGAAAGAGTACTTTGAGGAGTTGATGAATGAAGAGAATGAGAGGGAGAGAAGGTTGGACGATGTGGGGACAGTGAATCATGAAGTGCAATGGATTAGCAAGTTGGAAGTAAGGATAGCCATGAAGAGGACGAAGAATGGAAAGGCTGTTGGTTCAGATGACATACCTGTGGAAGCATGGAGGTGTTTAGGTGTAATGGCATTGGAGTTTTTAACCAGATTGTTTAATGAAATCTTGGAAAGTGAGAGGATGCCTGAGGAATGGAGAAAAAGTGTTTTGGTACCGATTTTTAAGAATAAGGATGATGTGCAAAGCTGTAGTAACTGCAGAGGGATTAAATTGATCAGTCATAGCATGAAGTTATGGGAAAGAGTAGTGGAAGCTAGGTTAAAAAGGGACGTGATGATTAGTGATAAGCAGTATGGTTTCATGCCGGGAAAGAGCACTACAGATGCGATGTTTGCTCTGAGAGTGTTGATGGAGAAGTACAGAGAAGGTCAGAAGGAGTTGCATTGTGTTTTTGTAGACTTAGAGAAAGCATATGACAGGGTGCCTAGAGAGGAGTTGTGGTATTGTATGAGGAAATCGGGAGTGTCAGAGAAGTATGTAAGAGTGGTACAGGATATGTACAAGGGTAGTGTGACAGCGGTGAGGACTGCAGTGGAAGTGATGGATGTGTTTAAGGTGGAGGTGGGATTACATCAAGGATCAGCTCTGATCCCTTTCTTATTTGCGATGGTGATGGACAGGTTGACAGACGAGATCAGACAGGAGTCCCTGTGGACTATGATGTTTGCAGATGACATTGTGATCTGTATTGAGAGTAGGAAACAGGTGGAGGAGACCCTGGAGAGATGGAGATATGCTCTAGAGAGAAGAGGAATGAAGGTCAGCTGGACTAAGGCAGAATATATGTGTGTGAATGAGAGATAGGATAGAGGAATGGTGAGGATGCAAGGAGTAGAGGTGGAGAAGGTGGATGAGTTTAAATACTTGGGATCAATAGTTCAGAGTAATAGTGAGTGTGGAAGAGAGTACAGGCAGGGTGGAGTGGGTGGAGAAGAGTGTCAGGAGTGATTTGTGACAGACGAGTATCAGTAAGAGTGAAAGGGATGGTCTACAAGAGGGTAGTGAGACCAGCTACATTATATGGGCTGGAGACAGTGGCATTGACAAAAAGGCTGGAGTTAGAGCTGGATGTGGCAGAGTTAAAGATGTTAAGATTTGCAGTGTGTGTGATGACGGTGGACAGGATCAGGAATAAGTATATTAGAGGGTCAGCCCAGGTTGGAAGGTTTGGAGACAAAGCCAGAGAGGCAAGATTACGTTGGTTTGGACATGTGCTGAGGAGGGATGCAGAGTATATTGGGAAAAAGATGCTAAGGATGATGCTACCAGGTAACAGGAAAAGAGGAAGGCCTAAGATAAGGTTTATGGATGTGGTGAGAGAGGACATACAGGTGGTTGGTGTGACAGAGCAAAATGCAGAAGACAGGAAGAAATGGAAACAGATGATCTGCTGTGGTGACCCCTAACAGGAACAGCCAAAAGATGATGACTCTGTAAATGGATAAGTGGTGTGACATGCATACTTACAACACCAGTGACTAACTCTTTCCAGAAGATAATATATATCCAAACTAAGACTGACTTTGCAAACACCAACATGCTACTATGCATGTGCCAAGCAATAATCACGGCACATGCAAAAATTTACAACAAAAACTAGATTAAAACATCATTTTTTTCAGGGAGACATACCCAGCTATGTGGGGAGCTTCACCTCCCCCACAACTCCTAATTATATATACTAACTCCTAGATCACACAGTCATGGGGAAAGGTCATATTCCCCCACCCTGAACATTGT
Organism: Protopterus annectens; assembly: GCF_019279795.1. Taxonomy (NCBI): domain Eukaryota; kingdom Metazoa; phylum Chordata; order Ceratodontiformes; family Protopteridae; genus Protopterus; species Protopterus annectens. The sequence continues at coordinate 1,356,777,246 of NC_056745.1, forward strand.
GCAGTCACAAACATCTGTTGATCAACTGTTTAGACAAACTCTTGTCGCTAATCACATGTCAACTTAAGGCAGAATCAACAAACGTCAGTCGGTCCATACTCATATACATGTGTGCAAGAAGCCAAATTTTAATGTACTTGCAAAAATCAAAGTCCTTACATTTAAAGGTCCCACAATTGTTAAAGAAACTTCCAATTAATTTCTGAGACAGCATTACTGTTAAATATCTATATATATATATATATATATATATATATATATATATATATATATATATATATACATACATACGCTTGACTGAAACCCATAATACTGAAATCTTAGAATGCTACATTTCAACATAGTGAATTCTAAAGTGGACGATATAAAAGCAGAACACTACGACCCCCACACCCCCCACAGCCCCCCACACCCTGCCTACCTATATATACTAACTCCAGGATCGCACACACACACACACACACACACACATATATATATATATATATATATATATATATATATATATATATATATATCTTTATATATATATATATATATATATATATATATATATACACAGACACACATACACACACACATACATATATCTTTATATATGTATACACACGCACACACACACATATATCCTGAAATACCTAAATATCGAATTTCAGTATCTTGAGACTATAAAGCCGAAACCTCACAAACCCGAAACCGAAAACCACAAAATTCAGAATTTAGACTGTCAAAAAAACACTACACCACACAAATAAACACAAATACACCTACCTTCTGACACTACAAAAAGCCAAAACAACATACAAGAGCACAACAAAACATACACGCATACCTACCCTTCCTATAAGCACCCCTGCACCCCCCATGTGGGGGGCCGTGCCCCCCCCACCCCCGCTACTTATATATACTAACTCCAAGGTCGCACTAAAAACAGAAAGACGGTAAACCCATCACCACACATTCTACACCCCCCCCTTGCACAAACACACATCACATACACACAAACACCACCACTCTCAACTCTTACAGACTCACATTCTTACCTACTTACCCTAACCTCTCCTAAAACCCACCAACACACTCACATACACACAAACCCTCCCCAAAACCCTTAAAAAACATTACACTTACATAACACGCCATCACTAGTGCGGGTTCGACATTTCCAAGTCCGGTGGTGCAGTGGTTAGCATTGTCATCTCACAGCAAGAGGTTCTCTGGTTCAATTCTCGGCTGGGGTGCCTCCTGTGCGGAGTCTGCATGTCCTCTCTATGGTCGCATGGGTTTCCTCCGGGTGCTCTGGTTTCCTCCCACATCCCAAAGACATGCTGCAGGTGGATTGAACACTCTAAATTGGCCCTAGGTGTGAGTGCGTGTGTATGTGTGCCTTCTGTGGAAGGTTGGCCGCCGGGCTGGAAACTCGACACTGTAAAACTCCACTGCTAATCATGAGTGGACAGGTGATCCACTGTGGCGACCCCTAACCGGGAAAAGCCGAAAGAAGAAGATATATATAGATATATAGATATATAGATATATACACACACACACACACACACACACACACACACACACATACACACACACACATATATATATATATAGATAGTTATATGTATACACACAAACTCACACACGTGTGTGTGTGTGTGTGTGTGTGTATAAAACATGTGGGTATCATTATGCGACTGTGCTGGCACTTTTCCTGTGTGGCTTTTGCACAAAAATGTAATATCACAATGAGATTTACCACAATGCATTGTACTGTGTGAGCTTGTTGTGTGATCTTCATGGATATTTCCACTTTTCTTCACTGTTGGGGTGACTGTGGAGTTGGTATGTATAATTTCAGGGGGTGTATGGGGCTTGCCACCCCACATCAGGGGGTGCAGAAGGCATGGCCCTTGAAAAAAATATATTTTTTGTGTTTTTTTATTGGTTTTTGGTTAACAATTTTAGGCATGTAATTTGCAATGAATGGAGAACCGAGTAGTTGGTTTGCATTAACACAGGGAAACCTGTGTGTATGTGTTTGTTGACCTTAAATGTAAGGGCTGTGACTTTTGGAAGTGCATGTAACAATTATTTGGCTTTTTGCATAATTTGCCAGAGTGCACATTGTAAAGAAAGAATAGTTAAACATTTATGTGACATAATAAAAAGACATTTAAATAATTTTCTTTACAAGCATACTGCCAGTACCTCTAGTGCTTTATACCTAATCCCTGCGTTATCATGGCAAACCTTTACCAAAAGAATGACTATTAAATGCTTTGTCTATGCTAGGTTTGTAGCCCAGTCTCCCTAACTCACTCTCAATACTGCAGACATTTCCTCTAACATGCGAGTATTTTAACTGCATACCATACCAATCACTGTCTAACACATTCTTTATAAACTACATTCATCAACTATAACTTGTTAGGTTTAAATTAAGTTACCTAGGGCCTCGTACAGCCTGCAAAATTTAACTACAGCTATGGATATATGGACACACATAAATATTCAAATGCTAGCCTGTATATAAATATTACCTACCTTCAAAACTACCATTCAGTCATTGCATATAACACTGTTGGCATTCTAGCTGAAATTAAGACTGCATAAAAATATCAGAGTTGTTATAGAACATGCACCATGTATTTTATGGAGATCCCCCCATGTTTCCAGTGAAAAAGAGCTTTGCCCAATTGGAATTTCCTGGTGAAAAATGCAACTAAAGAAATATCAAATAAATGGTGAACATGAATGTAGGATTCAGACTTTCAGAGGTATTCAGAAAAATATTAGAGAGACATTATAGGAAAGAGAAAGAGGTATGGTAATATTTTGGTGGCGAATTTAAGCTAAATGCTTGTATTTTACCCAGTTTGAATGGCTATGCTTCTATTAAGGCTCTTTTAAAAAGAAGTAAAATGTTGGCTAAATGAGTACTTATAATTATACTATTAATTTGTTTTCATTTTTATTTAGATCCTATAAATACACACATAATTAAGTTGGCTGCTTTTAATGTCTGAAAAGTTCTACAGGTAAAAGCTTGCAGCAGATAATTTCATGTGTTTAGTACAGTTTAACAAATGGGTTTAAATGGGCTTTGTTTGCTTTATACTTTCTTATTGTTCTTTCTCAATGGTCCTCTGATTTCAATTTTTTGACATTAATGTGCCAGAAAATTTCATTCCAAACTGACAATGTTCTGTCGCCAGTTCCAATTGTACATAGGGATAAGATTCTGTGTCCCAGATGACACAAGTTCAGCTAGCAAATTGGGCTTCTGTTGAAGCTAGAACTGGGAGGATGGGCATGTCCTTCCTGGGAAGGAAGGGTCTGACTGGGACTGATCAATACCACAATACCTCACAGAAGAATCAATGATGTAAAGGATGACCCTGGGGATGGTGTTTGGCTATCAAGCAATGAATGTGACAGCCATTATTATGGGTGCATGGGAATGTGCCGTTGCATGAGGAGCATGTTAAGGTCCCTGCAATGAGAGAGGTCATTTGTTGCCTGTCTAGGGAGAAGATTTAGGGTCTATACAATATATCATCATTGTTGGGGTGTCAGCAAGGGTACAAACTACCTTCATGTCTGCCTGAATGATGGTACCTCTGAAAGACTCTCACTCCATCTGGGGAAAAAATGGGTTCATGTTCCATTGGGTTGGATTAATGGGTGGCAGCCAAGGGGACAAAACTAATTTACAAAAAATTACGATGTTCTGCTAATTTGAGTAACTGCTATATTTCAAAAATCAAAATGGCACTAATTTCACTAATGATTGTGGCCTTGACTGGTTTGGGAGTATTTCCACAATTTATGTAAGAAGTTTTATTGATGATTTATCTATGACTAATAAACTGTGCAATTGCTCTATATACTTTGGCACCCCATTATACTAAGTAGCACTGAAACTTCACTTTCACTGTGTAAAATGACTTCTCTATAGGTATTCCATTGACATTACACATTTTGGCCCCTACTGACCTAGGTTGTACTGAAACTTACTTTATACATTCATTGTGATAAATATATTTTTCTTTAGGTTGTTGGTTTCCTATTTCCTGAGTATCAGGTGCATGAGTCACAAAATGCTAAGGATGAAAAAGATAGTAACTGTTTTTCCTTGGAAATCACTCTCTGTGTGATTTCTGTGAGTGTGCCGGCAATGATTCTTTTGTTTCAGGAGATTTTTCCTTCCTCATGTTTGTGTGACCATAGAGTGGGTATATATAAACTTGGGGTGGGGGTGCAGAGGAGTATGGGGAGGCTTGTCCCCCACATTTGCTTTTGCAGAGAGGTTTGTTCTCCTACAAAAACACTTGCGGTTTGAATTTTTCCCTTTGTGGTTTGGACACTTGTTTTTGGAGTTGTAGCTCCTCCGGTTTTGGTCACTCAGAGTTTAGTCATGGAACTCCATTACACTCTCTCAGTAAAAGTTGAGTAGTCTTCCAAAACAGCATCAAAGGACTAATACTTCCAATATGGTCTGTCATTTTAGGTTTGCTTCCTATTTCACACATTTGCATCAAAACCAATGTTTTAGTGGCTCTTATTGTATAGAAAACTCACTTTGAATAAATTTCAGTTACTTGACTGCTGCATCATGTAAATGTGCCTTTCTATTGCCTTTAAATATATAATTTTCTTATTCAAACTCATTTTATAAAAATATTCTTTCATATTCACAGATTAGCCCCTTTATCATGTAAAATTCCTCACGCACTAGTCTCACAAGCCCATCTCTAGAAATGCCTTCTGCTCAGCACAAAATTTTTAATCTTAAATTCTATCATTTAATTTGCCTCTTGGTTTCCTGCATGCTTTGCAACCTACAGTCCCTACAGCTTCTGCACTGCTAGACATAACCTTATTTCCAGTTTGTTGTGTTGTTGCCTCACAGTAAGACGCTGTCCGGTTCGATTCTCAGCTAGAGTGTCTTCTGCGTGGAGACATGCGTGAATGGGCGTACCTTCGATGAAGGTTGTGCATCAGGGCTGGCAACTCGGCACGTTAAAATCAACTGCTAATCATTAGCGGACCGGAGTTCCGCTGTGGCGATCCCTAAACCGGGAAAAGCCGAAAGACACACATTCAATGTGGCAGAGGTCTTACTAATTATTCAATTTACTTGGTTTGCAGATGACAGACACCCATATCCACAGGGATGCACACATAAACAAGTCTGACACAGTAATGCAAACAGATTGTACTTTACTTTTAATTCTTGCTTCCTGCACATTTAATCCATTCTCCCACCAAAAACCTGTGCCTATTGCAACCTGTACAGTACACTAAAAATGCCTTTCCTGGCCAACTCCTTGTATCAGCATGAGCTTTGCACTTCTCTCTGATTTAATGATATAATCAAATGCCAAATAATATTGTGTTCAACCCTGATTTTTAACTGCCTTCAAATCTTCATTCCTTATTACCCTTTTTTTCCCTACTTCGACACTGTTAACAGAGACGATTTTTTTTTTAGTTTGCTTGATTCATGTGTGTACTGTAACCATTTGTAGTAAAGAAGAGCAGAAAAAAGCACGTAGGACATACAATTCTGACTCCTACAAACAGGCGCAGATTTGTATCTCACCCTGCATCACATCCTCTTCCCATGCATGTTGCAATGACCTACAACTACTAAGACTTCAAAGGACAGTGCTGCTACTAAAATACTTAGTTTGCAACGCATACATATAACTGCATTAGCACAACATACTCGGGTGCTATTGTTTTCTTTTTCTTTTTCCAAAATCCTTTACTTCACCAAACCACAGCTCTACAAGTGCTGGACTGTAACTTGGTATGAATTTCCCTTCTTGCACTCACTACCCAATTCTGCAGCGTTAAGAGTTCCTGAAATAAGGGAAAGTGCACATTGATAATAAAACAAGTGCAGTTTATTTATTGGGAAAAAAAAATTGCCATCTGCCAGTGGCATACCTCCTTCCCCACAGGGTCTATATCATAAGATTGACGTTTCAAAACTTCAAATCTGATATGATTGACACTATATGATCGAAGTCTTGAAACTTCAAATTTTATAATGGGGATCTCTGTACAGCATGGAAAGGGACGATTTCCCTTTTCTGTACTGTAGTGCAATCTCAGAGTTGGTATATTTACGTAGTGGGGGGTGTGGGGGAGTAGGGAGGCTTGCTCCCCCTAGTTAGAGCGTTTAAATGGTTTGTTTTTGTAGGTTGTTGTGTTTTATTACATTTTCGATGTTTCAAGACTTCGATTATATGGTGTCGACCATATAAGATTCGAAGTTTTGAAACTTCGATAAATGTAATATAGACCCTTCCCCACATCAGTTTCATTAAATGTTCTAAACACATACCCAATTCTTGAGCGCAACTCTAGTAGCAGTAGGGCCTTCCCAAGCTGATCAACCAATGATTACTTTATTTCTTAAGTCTACACGAACCATTCAATCACCCACTGTATACTTCCGGAAGACTAAGAATATTTAGAACATTTGCTCAAAGGGAAGGATCAGAAAAAGAGTAAGTTGAAAATCTGTGGCAAAAATTCTGGAACCCATCAAAACAATAACAGTGTGCTTAAACTTAAGGATAGACTATCCTAACTTTGGCAGGTCTCAAAATTTTGTTGTGGAACTTAAGAACTGTTTCATATGTTCAGACATCCCTCTCAGCCTCTTAACACAAGAAATGTGGATAAAGCCAAAATAAAGGAGGGACAAAGGCATAAAAATAGAGCCAAACTTGAAATATTGCTATTATAAACTTGGAACGTTGATAGAATAAATGGTTTTGTGTTAGCATGCATTTCCTGAATGACAAATTCTGAACCTCAGAAGTCTGCCATTAATTAATTATTTCTGCTTGGGACTTCTTTATTCAAGCAACATGCACTGCCATGATTACACATAATCCTTCCTTCTAGATTCCAAGATCCAGCATTTCTATTTTCTCTCTCATGTACTTTATCTCTAACCATGAGGTTTTCCATGAATGAGGACCCTCCCATACACGTGTTTATTACTGCTGGACCTGACTCTTACAAGCAGCTCCACTCTGTCATATTTCTGCTGGGATACCTTCTCTGATATTTCATTTTTTTCCAGTCTCTCTCATGTTGCAGTCTTTAAATGATTACATTAGATTATATACTCTTGGTCCACTACAGCATTGTGCTTCTAAATAATGTTTATTTTCTTAATCAATTTTAAATGTTTATTACCATAAAGATTTTAAGTTACATTTTTACGCTATCTCTATTCCTTTTAAACTGTAAAGTTATTAAGATATGAAGCTTAATAATATAAACTGAAAAGAAAACCATGGAAACATACTTGTTTGTGTACAGATTACACATTTGACTCATATGAATGATCTAGGATGTTGAAACTTTGTTGTAATACCCAAATTAAAGTTATTTGCTCCAGCACTTTTATTATCCTTATGTAAACTGTTGAATGTAATTGCTACATTAGTTGTGCTATGTATTGCAATTTCCTTCACAAAACAGTTGCAAATTAAAAAAAAAATCATCTTAAGCTGTTTCTAAAAGGCCAGCCAACCTCAGTGACGGTGCAAACTAACAGGAGTTAGGAGGCTTATTTTTATGGGAAATGGGAGAGAAACTAGCCTCACTTTTCTCATACAGGCACACTGCCAACCCACGCATTCTTAGATAATGTAACAGTGCACGATTCATCAGATCACCAGAATAGAAGGAAAGTACTGAAAAAAGCTGAACCAAGAATGTTAATATGTCTTAGTGTCCAATTAAAGCATGGAAAGTACATTAGGAGTATCATGCAGAGAGAAAGGTTTCGCTGTTTTGGGTTCCATTCACATTAGCCAATTTTATGACAGTTACGGAGTCTGAGAAGATGAGGGAGGAAAGCAATCTGGTTGCAAACTGAAGCAATTTGTAAGTTTACTTACCAAATAAGAATACATTTCTCCACAGAACTCGCAGTTGTGACTTCAGCTATGTACTCAACTATCAAATCCTAAGAATGAAAAAGGACAATCATTCATAGCTGTACCCTTAGTTAAGCTTCCCAGGAATGTACAATACAATGAAGTGATATGGGAGATACCACAAAAAGGAAAAAAAGTGAAAATAACATTTGTGCTTTCCATTTCAAAATCACAGTTCAAGCATAACCTTAGCTTGCAGTGCTCTGTGATTCTCAGCTAAATGGACTTAGAATGCATCAGTTTCTTCAAACGAAACTAAACCATATTTACCAAGTCTTAATTATTTAATAATTATTACAGCAGCTCTGAACTGTACTTTGAAACAAAGTTTTTACATAGCTTTTCATTGTTTTGTTTCTATTTTGTATACCACTTCTACAAAGAATCTAAAGGAATTCTTACATTTAGTTAAGAAGATATTTACTAGAAAAACTGATAAAAAATTTTACTTACGAACTGCAAAATTGTTTTCGGTCAGTATTTAGTTAACATGTATATCCAACTTCTCTATAATTTTTACATTTTGTACACTTTACAAGTGTTTTATTCTTATTTTTACTAGTTTAGATAAAAAGGAAATCGAATGATTGATTTACAAAATAAAATTGCATAGATATTGTAGTGCAGGCCCACATGCAAGCATATATTTTTATAAAGTAATGTATATTTCTTAAAAACAATGGAAATGTTTTTGATTCACAATTTAGTTTCAAACATTACAACAGCACAATTTCAGATTTTTTTACCCTTCTGTCTTAGAAATATTTTAGTTTTTTCAGTGATGAAGATTATATGAATTTTTTGCACAAATACTTTATTTTAACTTCCTAATTTATAGTTTAAATATTTTCTTACAGAGTCAATTAATTCATGCTCTTCCCATGGCTGTTTTTCTGTGCACCCTTGTTGCTTTTTTGTTCCTCATTGTCTGCATCTGCAACTGTAACCAGAATGCTTCTCTTCCCACAACATTGCTATGGAAGAAGAAACATATGCCATTGTTGATGGGATGCCTTTATTTTTCGTTGTGCTCCTGGCTCACAGCAGTGTTGTGGTAAGTACAAATACTCTCAAATATATCTTTAAATGTGTCCCCCTCAGTCTTCCAACACTTTGTTGTGATACTACAGCTGTCATTTATTCTGACTTCCACTATGTGGCAGATACATCCTAACTCCACCACTTTCACCCATTGTTTAGCCACTATATTCTTCCCACTTTTGCATGGGTCACCATGTGCCTGAGTCTATTCCATATACAAAGCTTGCAGATGTATAGACTGACATTCTGTTTCTGTAGCACAAAGCTGCTTATGTTGCTTTATTTGATTATGAGTTATACTAATCTAGCAAATAGACTACCTTCCTCTACCTTGTCCATTAGTTATTTCCCCTCAATAATCTCTGGACTGTAGCGGATGCTTGTTAGCCTTATTTTAGACTGCAGTTACTCTGCTGTGCATGCCATATGAAGTCAGCAACCTGTACAACCCCACAAGTCAACTGCCAGTCTACTGACAAAAAGCACCCAAACCAAAACATGTTAATAACATCACAGATCAGCTTATTTATTTTTGATACCTGGATAGTCATAATGGAGTACATCTGTCCCAGTTACAGGGAAGTCCTGGAAAAGATTAACAGCAAAGACAAACACATAACTGAGCAGAAAATTCTGGTTAATCTAAGAGTTCTCAAGGGTCACAGTGCTGCAGCTTTGAGTCATGATCACAACTGACTGATACCTCCAAATGAAGAGAATTCAGGAGATCAGGGAACATCTCTCTGAGCGCTGGCTCATTCTAGGTCAATTCTCCACCCTCCTCAGCAGCTTCATGTCTGACATTCCCTCCTAACCTTGGGTACCTCCACTCTGCAGAATAGTAATTTTGATAGGCATGCAGATCAATGGCAAGGGGAGAATGATAGCAGCTTGTATGGAGGGCACTAGTCATGGTACATCACAGTAGCATTACCCATGGCATTATGCTACTGAATCAGAAAAAACATGACCATGGATCCCTAGCTGAGTTATCCAACACCCTGTATAGTTCACCATTCATAGATTCAAAATAAAGGGAAGCCATGTTCTACATTACAAGACCAAGACCTCCCAGGGTCATGGTTTCTACTGTATAAGAGCAAAACACATTGCTTATAATTTTATGGGATTATGCATACAAGAAAAAGATGAGGGCTAACAGATTATGAGATTGTAGTTCCTGTGCACCTTTCCAACCATAACCTATTCCTAGGAGAGAAACCCTGCTTCTACTTATTTTTAGGAAGTTCTACATTCAGGTGGGAGGTAATACTGGGCTTCTGGCTATAAAGCACTGTGATATACTTGAACCTCTTATTGATTCAGAAAGTCTGCCACTGTCTACTGCAATACATTATAAGGTAAAGCTGTCACTCATTTTGGCTTTACCCTGAAACAGAACTGTTTTGCTTTTCAGAGAGTTAAATATGAGACTGCCATAGAGGTTGTCCTCAAAGGAATTGTATATTGCAGTGAAATACATTATTTGATGCTACAGTATTTTTTTCACAAAAATACAGACCTTTTTGAAACCCCACAGTAAACAGAGTATTGCACACAGAGTGTTCCATCCAGTTTACCACTCACACACCTGACATCCAGGTAACTGATGACCAGAATATAGGCAAGCTAATAAGGCTGAATTTTGCCAGAATACTCAGTGGTTTTAAATGGATGTCCTTACTAAATGGTTTAATAATATCACAAAAAAGGAGATTTGTATATATTCATCTAGCCATGTTCTGAAGGAACGTCTCATATGGCTTAGTGGTTAAGTGCTGTGACTATAGTCTAGAGGGTCCTGGGTGCAAGACCTGCAGGGGCTGTTTATTTCAGGGGTCCAGGGAAGTAAATATTGTGGGAAGAAATAGCCAGGGAATTGTTAGAGCTAGGCTTGTATAGGCCCCTAGGGCTGATAGCCTAGTACCAACCTATGAACTATGCTAGCACACTCTTAAGGCAGTTTCTGTTCCACAAGCTGTGAAGACATCACTGTTTGTATTTGAAACTAGAAGCATATACAGTTCCAGATAACTAGTAAACTGTTCCTTTAAGGTTTTTTTATCAAAAGAAACAATTTTTAACAATTCTAAAGATCACACCTTCCAAACAGAGCTATCAAAGAAGTGTACCAATAACTTCCAAAGTGTTCATCACTATTTAGCTGTAGGAATGTATCTTCTCCTGGGAAACTTCTAAGCTTACTATGAAAAAGAACATCATGATCTGTGCTCTAGAAGCTACCCTAAGGACAAACCTAGACAAGTATACTCTAATTCATTGGCTAGACCTTCCATTTTCATCTTTAAGCAGGGGAAGATGATTTCCAAACAAGCAGGCAAATGGTGTAGAGTTGAGTTACAGAGATTAATGGACTTCCAGGTGAGACTAACTCCTACACTAAGCTGAGTTACAGTACCACACAGCAGCTTAAAGGAAAACTCCACCTTCTCCTACAGTTTAACTCAACTCTTAGGTTGCTTTTCTGCCTATAATATGATTCCAGTACTGTGTAAGTGCCTGAAACCTTCTTGTACTTTAAAAATCTTTCATTTCCTCACTTTGGTATCAAAGGAAGGGAAACACCACCCACATTTTTTAAGCTTAACTTCTCACATAAGTTGCAGAAGAATTTGTCTACACTTGCATGACATACCACAGACACAGATAAACTTATAATCAGGACTTCAGACTGCTGTAAACAAGACAGAGAGGTGTGAAACTACATTCCATCGTCTTTATTGCAGAGAGGAAGAGAACTTAGAGTGAGTCACAGCTGTATCCAATGTAGCCATGTCTTTCAGAGCAAAACAGGGCAATTAGATCAGTCAATGGTTCAAAGGCAGTTGTCACCTTTTTTGACAAATTTGCATAATCATCATCACAATACTGAAATGCTAAGCTTTACACTTTAAATGTTTGTTGTTTATACTACTTTACATTTTAAGATGAGTAGTATCAAAGATGTCTGTGACATTTAGAGAAAAGTCAAAAAATATTTTCTTGAAATTCTTGTAAAGTGTCAGCATATTTAACAAAGTATAGGGGAAGGGGCTGTCAGGTCATCTTGGACTACAAAAAGCTACTTTGAACAAAGGCCTGCAATTTAGCAACTGTTTGGGTTGCAGCTGTATAATTCTTTAGTATACTATAAAACAAGCCCTGAGACAAACACCTCAAAATCACTGCTTTGCATAGAATTTTAAAATGTTTTCTGCAAAATGGCTTGACATATCAATGTGATCTTATTTCTCTTCAAGCCTTTCTCTTTCCCATAATCCATTTCAAGTCTGCTTTATATGAGACATGCTAGACATAAGGAAGTAATGGTGTATTCCTAGTCCATTGACATATAGTGAGATTAGTGTCTGTCACTGTCATCTTATATACCTTCTTTAACAGGACTGCTTCTTTTATTTCTTGAATGACCCTCATTTGTGTTTGTCTCAGGGCTTGGTGCAACAGGATTTCAGAGAGTAGCTTTGAGATGAAAGGTGCCCTTTAAAAGGCTTTAGATACTTTTAAGGATGCAAAACGCATTGAATACAAGCCCTTATGGAAAGTAGATCTAGCAACTAAATGTACTTTTGTAGATGAGTAGCTGAAACCCATGTCAAAGGTTTTTCATAGGTAAACAAAACCTAAGAATACAGGAGCAGTATAAAGGTCCAGATCCATAGATGAAGCCAGATGGAAAAATGTGTCCATTTACTTTTAAAGGTTTCACTAGTATTGGACTTCTGCATAGATGTGAGATATTGTACTATTATTGTACTTTCCTGGATATATAGCCAGGGTCTCTAGCTGAAATGGTACTGGAAAACTCATGTGACCAGTCATAGGGAGTGGATGTCTAGATGGGGCTTGCCAGAGAGATGGGACAGTAGGGTTTTAGAGGGTCTTAAGATGTAGAGACTTGAGCTAAGTGTACCAAACACTGTTGATGCCAAAATGAAGCCATGAAAATGACCACGGGCTTGTACTACTTGGCTTTTTGTATAAACCTTGCTAGTAGTGGAAATAGAGGAATCATACAGGAGTCTATGAGCATTTGTGGATGATAGCATTTCTAGGGTATTCCCCCAGTGTAGGAATGAGTGAAAAGAAGTGGTTGCATTTGGTATTGGCTGTGGAGGCAAAGAAGCTGCAGCAAGACTTTCCTAAGTGATAGAACAATTTACATTCTCTTGATGGCTTGACAGACCACTCATGAAATCCAACAGCAGCATCTCAGCCTGTTCACTAATGAGCTGGTTTCACCTGTAGTGTGGCTTCCAGTTAGAAACTGGTTGGTCAACACTGCCCATTCCCAAGCCCACAATGATTCTTGATTTAAGGCATATGACTGGATTGCCATTTGCTTGTATACATATAAAACAACTGCCATGTTGTTAGTCTGGATGGCTATTACATCCTGAAGTAGGGAATCCTGGAAGGCTTGAAGTATGAGAAGGACTATTCTTACTTCTAGAACAGTGAGTGCAATCTGGCTTGTCAGTCTGATCAGACGCCTTGGACAGTCTGCCTTTGACATTGATTTCTCACAACTTATGGCACTGATATCCACTGTCATCTCCATTAGTCAGATAGGGGTAAACAATGGGTTACATACTGTCATATATGGCATGTCTAACCTCCACTTTAAACATGTCTTGCTATCTGGGCTTTGGATATCTTTTTTTGCAGGGACACTAGATCTGAGACTAGAGATTACTGTACTTATTATCTCCATTTAAGCATTCTCATAAATTCTGCAAAGGGTACCATTAACATAGTGTTGCCACAATCCCAAGGGTTTTTGGCATTGCAGGACTGTGAGAGATGAAAACTGAACTAGCTGAATGATGAGCAGCTGGAAGGATCCTGTTCTGGGAAAAAAAAACTCTATATGAATTCTGGGGAAAAAAAAACCTCTATATGAAGCTATGTGTAGACTACAGCCTATGAATATCAACAGATGAGATGCTTCCTCAGTGTTCAAACTTACTGTGATATTAGCATACAGCTGTGCAGAGGGTTTGGCTTGGGCTACAGGCACCGTCAATGCTATGCACCAACATGCTTGGCTCCAACATACTGATTCTGCCAAAGACAGCAAGGTTAACCTTTTGAACTGATTCTTTCAAGACACTGACCTTTGGCTCTGATGTGAAAACCTGGCAGAATAATGGTCTCAGCAAGATTTACAAAGGGAAAAACTATGCACCAAGGTCTGTAGTTTGAGCCAAGTATCAACAGTCATAGGCATTTACTGACACGTGCAAAAAATATCATAGAAACTGTACCGGAGTAAGGTGACAAAGTATGCTGCATAGCAAAATATTGTCGAGCAGCATGGCATACAATGTAACATACTGAAGATGTATAAAAACAAAACTGTGCTCCTGCTGCAGCATGCGTTAGCAACTGAGTGCACAAGGAACACACAGACACACTCCCTACCATCCTTAATAGTGCAGCCGTTTTACATACAGACATTCTTCCCATTCTTGATAGACGTCTTCAAACCATCCTGAGATGTAAATGAATGCTGGTAAGCATATATGAGTAATAAGGTAGAGCCCTTCATGAACAGCATTGTTCATGTATGTGTACCAGCATACCATTAACTACAGTCCTGCATGTTGTCATGAGCCTTGAATGTGAAGCAGTTCTGTAATGACCACAGTGCCATTAATATGCATAGAATAGTTTGGCAACTATAGCAAATGCCGTATTAAGAAAATGGTTACTGATTGTATGTTGCCTTTTATGTAAGAGTTGCTTACTGTGCAGTATTTAACTTGTCTTGCACAGGAATGACTGATGTTAAGGTGATTACCTTTCTGGCTATCCACTGTAAATGGACTGTACCCTGGTGGGCATTCTTTTTTTTTAAGCTCCCTTTTATCCTAATTCAGGCCCCTGCTCATTGGCTCTACTGTCTTATTACCAATATTGCAGGGTGACAGCTGGCCGTTCCTGGGCTACGTGACAGTCCTATGTGTTTGCTTACCGTAACTGTGACATGTATTCTACTTACCATTACTTTCGATTACATTGTACCATTTTTCCTCACTGAAGATAGAAAATGCTTTTGCATATCATCTTTGGAACTGGCACTAAGTGTATAAGAGAGAACACAAGTGTCTAGAAAACAGAGACACCTGTGCTACTAATATAGCCCTTAAAATAAATCTGAATTAGGATAAGGTTACATTGTCACTTTAAATACTGCCACTTAACACGACAGTATGCTACATCGTTCCTTTGAGATTAGTGAAGAGAGACTGTCACATCACTTAATTGCCTCTTACTTATCCTTCTCATACTGGAAGGTCCAGTACTCTTGTAATGTATGGCTGCAAAACATATTATAGGCCCTTTCAGCTGTAGAGTACCACTTCTGCTATTGTTAACTCTTTCTAAAGCATTCCGGAAGAAGATAAGCTCCTAAGCAACTGTTGCTTTTTACTTTTCATACATTGTAGGTAAAATTAAAGTATTTTCTGAGACATCTCACATCTAATACCTAATGATTACTTTTTATGCACAGAAATACCCTGCAAATAGTCCCCATTAACAGAAAAATCTGCAAAGAGACAGGCTGTAACTAGACTTTTCTGAGACTATCACACATCACAGTCAAAGCCCATCTTTGCTTACTGTTAAGTTTGTAGTACTGTAGGCAGTGCCATAGTACTTACTGGAGTTTGTCAGGCCAGTGAACAGCCGTTTTGTGTGTGTGTGTGTGTGTGTGTGTGTGTGTGTGTGTGTGTGTGTGTGTGTGTGTGTGTGTGCGAGTCTTCATAGACAAAATCTGAATTCATTTTAGGACTGGTTACTTGTAAATGTAGAGTGTTCTGTTGCAGAGCATAGTAAACATAATGCATTCCAAAGCTTTGCCATGGAAACGTGTATCCAAAACGATCAGGGGTGCCCAATGAGGTGCATCAAGAACGCAAAACAAAAGCACTGTGCATGACCTCAGTTGCAGAAGAGTGCTGGCCACTAATGATGCATCCCCTTTACAATGTTACACAGAAAAATAAGCTTTAATGAGATGATGCATACCAGGCCTAGGGACAGCACTGAAACCATGACAACAAAGAATGGCCTTCTTCATGTTCTTACATCTCCAAATCATGCACACATTGCATGCTGTAAGTTCTTGCTACAGTATTGACAAGAGGGGCTCAGAGGGGTGGGAAGAAGAAGAAATACAGTCTCGTGTTTGCGAAGAAGGTAGGAACATTTTAAAAGCAACACAAAATAAATAATAATGCATTGTGATTATTAATATTAAAAACAAAATGTTTAAAAATATAAGAAAGGAACACTTTATACATTTCGACCAATTTGACCTGCCCGGAAGCAGCATCTTGTGTTTGTTGTTACTGAATAAAGCACACACAGGCTTTTTCTCTAATTTGAAGATACTCTGGCAGGCATAATTCATGGCTGCAATGCCTTAAAAGCCATTACAAACACACTTACTACAATAAAAACTTACTGTAACTCAAAATGCTATCTCCAAAAATAAACACCAAAAGCTGTTATTGTAATAACCATGACATTCTGTTTGTCTTTTCACTAAAGGCATTGTGGAAATACAGTAATCTATAGATTTTAGGTGGTGGTACATGTTGTGACAGTGCACCCTTACTCTTGTTTTAAAAGTTAAAATTCATACTCACTGTGATGTGAGAATTCACTGCCTTTTACATGTAATCCACAGAACAGCAACTGAATGCGTTGAATGCATGCTGTTTGTTCTCAACCTGCTTTTGAGCAGTGGGAAAAATTACATAAAACAGTGCAGCACTAGTAATATAATAGTAATAGTAATAATAATAATTATCTCTGGATCTACCCTTACATATTATGGACTGAGAGAAATATTTTAGAAATCTTCACATTTTGTCCCACAAAATAATACACAGGCAGCAGTGCAGTATTTCAGGCATTTTTCTTCACAATAAAAACAGCATTCTTACTTGGTGTAAACATATTTGGATATTTGCTAAATGTTGGGACTGAAACAGTTAATACATACACATTTGATATCCTTAGAATACGAAGGAGGTATGCTGACATTGGTAGTGGAAGGGGTTTCTTACTATACTGCTGCTGGGATAGTGGTAAATGATAAGCCCCAAAATGTTGCTGTACTTTACATCATTCTGTTTGCTGCCCTTCTATGATTTTGTGCCCACAGACCCATAATCTGTGCAATCTTCTCTGTCCTCATGTCAGTTAAAAAAAAAAAAAAAAACACTCAGTAACATCAGTTTTCGGTGCGGAGACAACAATGATATATCACTTTACTTATTAAATATCTGTTTATAGCATCAGTTTTCAAGAACAAGGTCACAACAGTACATCACTTATTATTTGTTTATTTTTTAATCCCTTCCACTGACTTCTGAATCTCCAGAGACATTACTTGTACTGCTCTATCGCTTCTTGTTTATGGGGAAAAACTATACATTTGGTCCCTGGCGTCATCAGCCTATAACTCTCCACACATAACTGGCAAGTGGTCTGTCTTGTCAAACCCTGAGGCAATGACAGCAGCAGAAAATACTGGAAAACGTGCTTGAGTCCCAAATAAGAGCAAACATTTACCTTTCATATTTCCATAATTCAAACAAGGCCTAAGCAGAAGGCTTACTCAGTATTGGTTTGCATTGGTGTGTGTGTGTGTGTGTGTGTGTGTGTGTGTGTGTGTGTGTGTGTGTGTGTGTGTAATTTGACCTTACTCACCAACCTAGGGGTTTCCTAGCAAAAAGGAAAAGAACTTTTAAGGGAAAACTCAACACCTATCAGCATAGGCTTTCATTAGTCGAGAGACAGTGAAACCTCTATGGAAGGCCGGATGTCTTGGGGTCCAGTCCTCTAATGATAAAACGTGTACAGTACAGCTTTTTATATGTATGTACTGAGGCTCTGTAACAAATTGCGGTATCTTTAATACAAACCAGTCTCATAAGGCATCGAGTGTGGTGTGACAGCTGATATAAAGTTTGCAATGTGAGATGAAGCTTTCAGCTATGGTGCTATTTTGTAAGTAACTAAAGTTAACTATCAGATAAGATAACTAGGTAATCATTGGTTCACATTGTGACATGGCATCTTTTTTTTTTAAATAACACAATAAAAAATGACGTGCCAGTCCCGAAAACTGTCAAACAGTCAACTAAATGCCACTGAGCCCAGAGAGATATATATTTACCAAAATTTGCAGTTTTACCATTCAAAATAGGTAGTTTACTGAATATCAGTCTTTTATCTGCACAATCTGGGGTGGTTAGGAAGTGCTGAATACTGGAAGCGTTTATATTCATTTTTAAATTGGCTACAAAAAGTTTATCAGTTTGTTAAATAGATAACTCAACTGGTCCATTCCAAATGTTGCACACATGCATGGTGCGCGAGCACACAGACATACTTATACATACGATTATATAATGAATGGTCACCATGTTAAATGACTAACACAAAAAAACATAACCATAGTGTGCTGGCAGTTCCTTACATTGCCAACACTAAACACAAACATCCAGTAGACTGAATAATGAAAATAATGTCTTTTTCTGATGTACTACCTATAAATCTACCACACATCCAGCTCAAAATTGTCTGAATAATGGTAATGTTATGGAAAGTACTTTTTTGAGGTAATCTGCATGGTTAGAGACAGGTTTACAGTTAGCATACATCACTAAGGTCGGCATGGGGATTTTGTCCCCTGCTTCATCTTAGTACTATGTGCTATCCCTAATCCTCACCATACAGCTTACCTTAAAAAAGCCCTTTTCATAACACTACCATTATACAAGACAGCTCAGACACTCATCATGCACACTGACACATACAGGCACATTAAATCTACCCTCTTACCTAACCCTTACCCTAACTCTAAAATACACATTCTCACATACAAACTCATAACTCTGAAATTAACCTTTGTTGACCAATTTGGAAATCACCCAATAACACGTTTGCACAAACAGCCCTTTGCTCAAAACAGTTACATCAAAAAAATTAGTGATGACCAAGTGAACTGTAACTATACATAATAAGGTTGAATCAATAACATCAAATGTTCAGAATATCAAATGTAATGTGTATTAGTGTGACTAACTTTGCCAGAGTGTGTGTGTGTGTGTGTGTGTGTGTGTGTGTGTGTGTGTGTGTGTGTGTGTGTGTGTGTGTGTGTGTGTCTGTTTGAGATTGCTGTGCAGCGGTAAGTGGCAATTTGCCCTTTGTCCAGTGTTGTGTATTCCCTGAGCTGGTATACATAAGTGGCAGGGAATGTGGGGTGTTGTTGCAGGGTGGTGGCTTTCTTTAGCTATGCCTGAAACCTCAAAGGCAGCACAAAGCAATATGCAGAACTAATTATAAATGCAGCAACCTACACAGAGCCAAAAGATGTAGCAAATCTGCTGACCGATAAATTCAGCTCCAGTTTTACTCCCGCAAACTCCTTCCCAGGAAATATCATCAAACAAAACCTCCAACTATCACCAGGGTGCAGGTCTTAAATGTGCTCTTCTTCTTTTTTTGGCTTTTCTCCATTAGGGGCCGCCACAGTGGATCAGCTGTCCGCTCATGATTGGCAGTAGAGTTTTACAGTGTCGAGTTGCCAGCCCGGCGCCCAACCTTCCACAGAAGGCACACACTCACACCTAGGGTCAATTTAGAGTGTCCAATCCACCTACAGCATGTCTTTGGGATGTGGGAAGAAACCGGAGCACCTGGAGGAAACCCACGCGACCACAGGGAGGGCATGCAGACTATGCACAGAAGGCACCTCAGCTGAGGATTGAACCGGAGAACCTCTTGCTGTGAGGTGACAACACTAACCGCTGCACCACCGTGGCTGCCCTAGGTCTTAAATGTGCTCTCTAAGGCTAAAAAGACTGCATTGATGGACCCCAATAATATCCCATAATGCCTTCTAAATAACTTGAAACATGATCTACTGGCACCACTGGTGTCACTTTTTAACAGCATTCTCCAGACAGGCTTTGTACCATATGAAAAAAAACTGCAGCAGTCATCCCTCTGCACAAGGGTGGGCCATCAGGAGACCCCAGACCCATAGGTCTGACTAATCTCAGATGCAAAGTCATGGAAAGAATTATCATGGAAATGATTAATAAGGATACAGAAAACCTTCAAACACTGGATCCAACCAATTTGGTTTCATCAAGGGCAGAGTGTGCCTTCTCAACCTGGTGGACTTCTTTGAGAAGGTCACCATGGCAATAGGTGAAGGGAAAACTGTACATACTGCTTACCTTGACCTGGCTAAGGCATTTGATGCAATATCCCACTCAAGTATTGTAAACAAGCTCATGGACATAGGCATAAACTCCTATGTCATGCACTAGATAGCCAGCTAACTCTAAGATAGGACTGAGGGAATTAGGCTAGGGAAGACCACCTCTACAAAGGGGCCAGTCACTAGTGCGGGGTCCACTCAGAAGTCAAGGGCATTGTCAAGGACCTCTAGCTTATCAATGTTGTAGAAAACTGCAAGCTATGAGCAGTTACAGAATTTCCCCAAGACACTAACATCCAGAAAGGATTAACGCAGACAAATGACTGGTGCCAAAGCCACTTCTTAAAACTCGGTGCCAAGAAATGCAAAACAGTACCCGTTAGGACGTCAGCCACACTAGGAAATTACCTAATCGAGAACACACCCCTAAGAGTACAACCAGTAGTCATGGATTTGTTTACATATGTAGTTAGTAATCTGGCATTTGACCAAAAGGTGTCTACAGCTGTAAGGAGATCATTCTTCATTACTCAACTTATAAGCAAGTGAATGGTACAGAGGTCCAATGAAGTCATCATTACACTGTATTCATCCCTCATCAGTTCCAGCATTGAATACAATTTCCCCTTTGGTATGTATCTGACCAACTAATAAAGGCCCAAGTGATCATTAGTGTAGTATACACCTATGAACCTCTGATTTTTTTTTATTTTCTATCTTTTAAGTTCAATGTCTTTGGTTTCAATTTTTTTTGACGTTTGCTGACAGTTTCATATCTATCTATCTATATATATATATATATATATATATATATATATATATATATATATTTGTATATATATATATATATATATATATATATATATATATATATATATATATGTATATATATGGTTTACTATTAGAATGTCGAAGCGAACTCCGTCGACTGTACTGTTGTCAATCACGGAAGTTCGAAAACAGTAATATCGAAGACCAAAAGCCAACCTAGGAACGGGTTTTAACATGGGTCCAGATAGGGGAGAGGTTTGTAGTTCGAAAATAACACTGAACACCTATCTCGACCCATGTTAAAACCGTTCCTAGGTTGGCTTTTGGTCTTCGATATTACCGTTTTTGAACTTCTGTGTTCGACAACAGTACAGTCGATGGACTTTGCTTCGACATTCTAATAGTAAACCATATATATATATATATATATATATATATATATATATATATATATATATATATACGCACACACACACACACACACACACACACACACACACACACACACACATATCTATCTATCTATCTATCTATCTATCTATCTATCTATCTATCTATCTATCTATTTGAGTTGATTATTAGCTACTTTTATCCTGTGTGATTTTCTACACAGCTGGTTGCTGGTCACATTGTCGAATTTTGCTAAAGTCAACTTCTGTATTGTCAGCTACAACATAATTGTTGGTGTTTGCATAAGGTTTTGTGACTGTGAACTTGGAATATATTACTTAGGGAATGTGGGGGACAATGTTCTACATGTCAAAAAACATTTTTTATAGTATGTATTTGGGTTGGGATTATGTGTTTAAGTAGGACTTCAGATGTTGTTTTATGCCTGATTGAGGCTGGTCAAATATTCATTTTTTTCTTGCCTGTTACAGGATAGTCTGATTTGTAGAATATTTGTGGTTGATTCTGCTGTAAATTATTATTTATTTATTTATTTTTGATGCCAGTGAGGTAAGTTACTGAGAAGGTGTGAGTTACATTGATTATGGGGTAGACCAGGAAGTCCAGCATTATATAGTTGATTTTCTTGTCTGTTCTGTCACTGTTGGTGGACATAAAGAACAGTTGTGTAAGATCTTACCATAACCACAGATGTCCTTCACTTCCGAGGTACAGTATTCATAACATGAGGGATTAGCTGCCTAGGTGACCCGGACATCCAGCCAGTATACCAAAGACTTAAGCTACTGCATGGTACGTGCGACACTGCACATGGATAGCAGCTGACGTACGCCATAAAAGTGATGTCTGCACATGCCATCCTCAGAACTGAATGCTCCAGTCAGAACACCAGCCCAAGGATAACAGGTAAAAACAAAACATCACCCTAAGAAAAAACATGAACCAAGGGCGAAGGAGGGTGGGATAGAATGCTGAAATATGGAAGAGAAGGACATCTATGATTACGGAAAGATTTTACACAACTATTCTATGTCCTTCTATTCCCATGTTGCAGTACTCACAACATGAGGGAGAATACCAAAGCTCAAGAAAGGGAAAGGGAGGTTGGAGAAGAGGAAGTCTCCATAAAACTATGCAGAATTGCAACCAGCTTGTAATGCTTGGTGAAGGTGTGGACAGAAGACCATGTAGCTGCTTCCAGAATAGAGGCAGTGTCCAGACCTTGGAAGAAGGCCCCAGAGGAAGCTAGAGCCCTAGTGGAATGAACTTTTACTGAAGAAGAGAGTGTTTTTCTATGGAACACATAGCAGAAGGAAATAGCCTTAGAGATTCAAGTGCCCTGGAATGAAAAAAGACAAACAGTTGCTCTGGTTTCCTAACGGACTTGGTTTGTCTTGGTAAAATCTGAGTTGTCTATGTACATCCAAGGTATGTAGCACCCTTTTACTAGAATTTTGAGGGGAAGGAAAGAAGGTAGGTAAATGAATAGACTGGTTAAGGGACAAGTGATGGGTTAATATGGTGTGAAACCCTATCCTTGTGGGAGATGAGAAAAGGTTGGGAAACAATTAAGGCTTGAAGCTCAGACACTCTTCTAGCTAAAGTTCGGGCCTAACCTTTTTTACCTTCTTCTTCACAGGCTCACTGGACAGACCCGACCTACTGTTCATTGCAGGTGTTAGTCACTTGATTCTCTGATTCTTGACATAGATGTTCACAGCAGAAAGACGACTGTGGAGCATCTTAGGGACAAATGCCTGACAAATCGAGCAAGTTTTATAGTTGTGCCAGAAAAGACACATCATTGTTATCTTTGTTTAGAATTTGTCTTCCACAATGGCACTTGCCTTTCTTGGATGACATTAACCTCGAATAACATGCAGTAGCAAGAAACACGATTAAATTCTCCAATGCGGTACTTATCTGAAACAGCAACCACTTGGCAATGGCGTTTGGACTGGCTGCAGAGAAGTTCTGAGGATGGTATGTGCAGACATCCCTTTTATGGCCTATGTCAGCTGCTATCCTATGTGCAACATTGCATGTATAGTGCAGTAGTTTAAGTCTTTGGTATACTAACCAGATGTTCGGGTCGCCTAGGTGGGGAATTCCTCATGTTATGAATACTGCAACATGGGAATAGAATGACATTTGGAAATTCTACTGTTTAATGCATGAACTGTGTGTTTTACTTGTGTGTGACATAGTGTATGTATGATCAATGGGTTGCAGGTCACTGAATCTTTTATGAGTGCTGAAAGCTGGATTTATGGAGGTGAGTGTGGATTTGGGGGTGGGAGTGAGTGTGAGTATTAGATGGTTATTATTAGAGAAAACGATTAGGTTAGGGTAGTGTAGGGAATGTATGTCAGTGTTTTAGACTTAGTGTTGTCCATATATGTTGATGTGTGTGTTCTGTGTCTGAGCCTGTCTTATGTAGTGGTAGTGTACAGAAAAGAGTTTTTCCTAAGGAAAGGTGCAAAGTTAGGATGATGGACAGAAGCAGGTTTCAGGTTAAGGTTAGGGGCAGGTTTAGGGTTAGTGATAACAGGAACTAGTCAGGTGGTGCAAGGGGGCTTCTGACAGATCATACAGAAGATGGCCTGGAGGAAACAAAGATCCCACATACCCTAGAATATGTAAAAAAGAGACCCTGCACTAACACATTTAAGAGGAGACTTTTCAGACAAAACAACAACTGGAAATTTTGACATACCAAATGGAGAATGTCAGGAAGAAGAAGAAGTCTCATATACCCTTGTTTTTTAACAGTATGATCTGAAGAGGAATATGTCTGTGTCAGGTTTAGTAGCTCTTATATTTCTGTCATCCTTAACCTTCTTTCTCTTTTTTCTATTTCTTTTCTTTCTTTAGACCTGACATACTCTTCTTTACAAGGCATAGGCTCATTGTTAGATGTTGATGGGGTCAACCTTTAAGCATTGGTTGAGGTTGAAGGCCAATCAAGGAGGCAAGGAACAATTACCTTTCAATCTAAACCACAGCAATTTTATCTTATTTTTGATAGCTGAAGGTGCGAAACATTCAAGTCTTACAGTAAACAGTGCCTGGGTCTGGTGCACAGAAGGATGAAGCCATGACTGTGACCAAAGCATCTAGGGTTTGCTTAGTGGCCCCAGCAGCAGAATGACCAGGCAGGGGAGGGTGAAAAGAAGAGGCATGGTATGCTCACCTTTCCTGAGGGAAGTGCATACAGGTTGGTATGTTCTCCATTGTGGAGACTGAAAAGATCACTGTTCATGCTGTGGGAGGAGGGATAGGGCTACTTGCAGGCAACACCTCTTGTGGAAGTGAAGGTTGACCTCTGCAGTCAGATTATTGCACAGCCCCTCCCTGGGATGTTGCCATAGTGCACACATGTTAAGGAGGGGAAGAAAGACAGAAAAATTATGAACCACCCCTGACGTTTGCCTAGATGATGATGATCCCTCTCAGTCATTTCTTACCTATTACTACTTCAGTCATGATAAACTTATAGAATACACCAGTTTTATATCCTTTAACTCATGATATCAGCTTTAATTAATTTCTGTAAATTAGTCTATCAAGTAACGA
The DNA here is from genome assembly GCF_019279795.1 of Protopterus annectens. Lineage (NCBI taxonomy): Eukaryota > Metazoa > Chordata > Ceratodontiformes > Protopteridae > Protopterus > Protopterus annectens. Next base: position 1,356,802,278 of record NC_056745.1, read on the forward strand.
TGATTTTTATTATTTAACTGGTAAATATACATTTTTATTTAATATTTTTTAGATTTTTTAGATGGTGCCACCCTGGCTTCATTTTCTTAAGATTGACCAGCACATTATGGGAGACCTATGGAGGAGATCAGCATCACAGATGTACCTTACAAAGGTGACCTCTAGTCCTAGAGATTCTGTAAAATGCACATTAATTCATTCTTTCTTCCTTTATTTGTCTTGTCCAGGCTTGGAGGGGTTGTGGTCAGATTTAAGTGATCAGATGTGGGATGAAGTGACTTGGCTTTTCTGTGTATGTTGTCAGACTCTGGGAATATAGTGCTGAGTCTCTGTCGCAGACTTCTCTGCAAAAGTGCAAATGACAGCACTACCAGAAAAATTACAGTGATTTCCTACTGTCTCATAATGGAGTGCTTCAGAGAAGCTGAAAGAATAAAACTATATCCACAGTATGCTTGCATTAAAAATAAATATTCACTACTGTTTCAAGAATGTAAAGAACATTTAATAGTTGTAATGGCAAACTGAATTTATAGCTGTTCTCCCCTTACATGTATTGTTATTCTTCTACAATCTTCTCAAGACACATATAGAACTTAAACCACACTCCATGAGAGTTCAACGTCTGCTTCAGTGGTGTTATCTGTTGCCTTGTAATGCATTTTCACCCTGCTGGAAGGAGTCACCCTGACTGAAAAGTCTAGATAGTAGAATGATATAGTGCAATCAAAAATGTGTCAATGTACAACTAATTTGGCCTGAGCACCTTCAGCAACATAAGCCGCAGTGGTACAGTGGTAGCGTTGTTACCTCACAGCAAGAGGTTCTCCTGTTCGATTCTTGGCTGGAGTGCCTTCTGTGTGAAGTCTGCATGTCCTCCCCATGGTCGAGTGGCCTCTGAAAGACATATGTGAATGGGCATGCCTTCGCTGAAGGTTGGGTGTCGGGCTGGCAACTTGGCACCATAAAAATCTCCTGCCAATCATTAGCGGACCGGAGTTCCACTGTGGCTACCCCTAACTGGGAAAAGCCGAAAAGACAAACAAACAAACCTTCAGCAACATGGGAATTGGAAAAAACATTTTCGAGAGTTGGTAAAGAGTAAGCACAGCTCTACTGAGTAATTTAAAGGCATGGAGTATCTGCTGGGTGCAAACCTACTACTTGTCTCTACACAGTTTGTTGTCTTGCCTGTCAAAGCTCCTATACTCCATCCACACTTTCAATATTCTCTTCTGACCTTCTTACTTTTGTTTTTTTTTTCCAAATCTTCCTTATTTTGCTCTACTAAAATATTTCAGAATATTTAGACTTCATATTGCTGCTGACATAAGCACTGGTTACATAAGTGCTCTCTCCTTCCCTAAACATACATGTACTTTAGACTATGCAGTCTCTGCTTAGACATTCCAGACTGCCACATTTATTATAAAACCAAGGTTAGCCAGCACAGAATATCAGACTGCGCTCGTCTAAACAGTATACTGAATTGGGTATATGTAAAGCTGCATATTAGCGTTGCCAGTTTTACTTCTAGCTGCTACCTACCATCAAATTTGTAATTCTTCCAGCAGAGGTTCTGGAGGTCCTACTGCACAAAGTGTAATATTACAGGATGGTATAACAATGAGCCAACTGCACCCACCAGAAGAATGGTGATATACACTGCCATATGATCATGTACTTTACATAGCTAAAATACAGCATTTAACAGCACAATGTCCATCATCACAGATCAGTATAACACCAAATACATCATACATTTGTGCTGTTGAGTATGTCCAACTCCAGATAGGCCTAAGAAGTACAGAAATGTCACTCTTTTTTCTCTTGGCAGCTTGGAAGGGTTGTGTTTGGCATGAAAGGATTGCCAGGAGCAGGCAGTGGCAAAAAGTATCAGTCTAATATTTTAATATTAAACCATAGTTTGTTTATAATTAATCTTGTTACCTTCGTGGTCCTGAAAAAAATTGCACAGAGGTAAAACAGGGGACTAAAGTGACCAAGAATAGGCATTTAACCTTTTTTTATTACTGTCAAAAGTACAATAGAGTAATGCTGGATTTTGGACTCTTGTCAGGGAAATACAGACAAAAGTAAAAACAAGTGAAGACTTACTGCTTCCAGTGCTGAGTTTTGTGCAGCTGAATGAATGCAGAATTCAACCATGCAAAGTATATGACTGGATAATAGTAAATATTGTACTGCACAGCCTTTACAACCTAGCTTATTGGCACAAGCAACCATCGATGATCACAAATTGCAGTACCACAAGATATAGTACTTTGTGCAGCTGAATGAGCACAGCTTTGAACTGCATAGAGTAGTGCATAAAGTACAGTATTACATGGCAGCAGAATATTGAATCTAATTTACAGTACAGTCTACAGGAGCAGGCACAATGAAGTGGAATGAAAGTAAATTTTATTTATTTACAATCCAAATGAATTCTCTGGGAAAGACATGACAATGTATCTTACAGTCAGCAAACTGTTAATTTTTATGCATTTCAGTAATAAGGTGACAAATAAATATGGGCCATCACTCACCATCAGAAAATGCCACATGATGCTCTACTTTGCACATCTGGATGAATCCTGTAACAGTCTTTGCATACTGTCTTGCAATTCTTTAGTTTTTGTGGCAGAGTCAGTCTACTGAAGCATTGACCTGTTTAATGTACATCATCATGTGACAGTATAACTGTATAACTGTGAGACTACTGTGTTATGCTCTTAAATTAATACTGCAGATGCACAAACTTTGACTATGCAATGGTGCAAATGGATTGTTTGGGGGAGGGGCGATAGCACAGAGATTTTGCTTTGACTTTCTCATGACAAGTCAGTTCTTCAGTGACATTTACTAAGAGATGCATGTGTATCCCCCTTAATATTCATCAAGCATCACTTTGACACAATTCTTATCTGTATTATTAAATCAAACGGATCTTTTATTATCTGCATGTTGTCTTCTTGCCTTGCTACAGCTGCTTGCCTATTGAAGCAGTGTGTTGTGTTTGTGCATGCTCATATGCCAGCATTTAAAAGGAAAAAAAAGAAGAATTAGGTGAGCTGATCCAATCAGCCCATTTTCAGCCATGACCAAGGCTGTAAGGTGGATACAGAGTAACATGCATGGAATATATGCTACTTCTATGAGGCATACACAACAAGATTATGATAAAAAATGTACTTCGTGCAAAACCAGCATAAATGCATTTGTGTGCAGGGTACTGCGTAGACACTACGAAATGAATGAACAAGAGCCACAGCACATAAGACCCGTTTCGAAACAGAACACAGCACTAAAACACCAGTTATACAAGAAATAATGGTCTACAAATACTATACAGTCTGCCTCTCTAGTCTAAGAATAATGCAGTTGTATTAATGCAATGCATTCTGGTTACTCAAGTATATTTATGCCTACCACATCTTTTTCTTTCTTATTAGAGATAGCTAAGAGAAATTAAAAAGAATGCATCTCACACCTCCTCACAATCCCCCTTCTTCCCCTCAGCTATAGCACAGGCTACCATAGGATGAACACTAAATGAAATCTTCTTATTTCACATTAACATTTGTAGCATGAGACTCACCACCACTCATTTAGTACAGAGCAGGATCAAGAGAAGCAAGATGACGTTAAGCTCTCTCTCTGAGTAGGCAGACATCTATCTGGGATTAGATTTACATCTTTGATATATATAGATAGTGAGGTATCCAGCAATGAGGCAGCCAAGAGTGGCCCCGCAAGGTCTGCTGAATCTCTGTAGCCTACAATTGTCCTGACAATGCTAGCTTGTCTTAAAGTGGACACAACATCTGTCCAGCAGAAGGATGAGCCAGCACCAGCAGAGCCTGAAGAGAAAACAAGCGAAACAATGTAACAGCCCATGACAGAGCCAACAGAAGGTGCAGAAAGACAAGCCTGCATTGGAGGAGGCAACATTAGATCCTGCAAAGGCTGCTCTGAACTAGAATGAGTCATCAGAGGAAGATTGCTCAATGTTAGGGATACAGGCATTGGACCACACAGTGGTAGTGGAACTGACTCTGAGAAGTGTGAGCTCACAGGATGACATTCTGGTTCCTGAAGTGCAGAACCCACTAATCTCTAGATCCAGGAGAGACATGAGTGCTTACATGTGTTTCACCTTCAAACCTCTCAAAGAGCTGAGGGAGGGGAGGGACAGAAACTTGCTGCCTGTGTTGAAGTTTTGCAACAGCAATGGCAAGTATGGCCTAACTAATGACAGTACAAGAGAAGCAGGACCTGAAACAGAGTTTCCTATGATGTTCAAAGGTTGAGAAATAACACGGGCAGGTGGGAGGGGATCCACTACTGATGTGGTTTGAATACCTGTAATAGAAAGCATGGAGCTGATCCTAACCAATTTTGCATGGTTAGTATTAACATCTGACTGCAAAACAGACTTCATGGAAGACTGACCAGACCTAGAAAGGGCAAGAATTAAGAGAAGTGATAGACTGTGGAGAGAATGAAGACATCCCTCTGTCCTGTAGACTTTAAAAAAAAATTGCTTAAACTTTTCCTTAACTGAACATACTTACACACATGTACCAAGCTGCTTTCTTCATCAAAACATCTCAATGTTATAGCATAAATGTCATAAGAGTAAGGCAAATGCTGAGAACCTAAGCAATAAAGACAATTGTCTGACTGTCCACTTCAGTAATCTGTTTGCTAGCGTCTCACTTAGAGGACTAGGAACTGATGGCAAAAAAAGGGCCAAATCCCAGAGACAAATCTAAATAGAAAGAAGTCTCAGGACAATGATAAAATGGCAAAATCTAACAGCAGGAGAAAATATGAGGCTAAAGTAAAACAATTCTGAAATACAGCAAAAATTTCTTCACAGAATGCGAAATATGGCTGTCAACCTACACTCCTGAAACAAGAGAGAAACAGTAAATTGAAATATATCTCAGTGTATTTAGCAGCAGGAAAAAATGATGGAAGCAGGGAAAAGAGGTTTAGGATATTATGGATAGGAGGGGGTACAAGAGTAGCCTGGAGTTTTATCTATCAAGCTAGCAGGTACAGAACATCTGGGTAACAAAAGTTAATGAAAGTTGACTCTCCTTGGCAGATCTGAAGACATAACCTGAATGGTTTCTTGTATTTATGACAAAAGGGCATGAATGAATAATAAATGAGCATGAACTATGCTGTGAAGGTAATTAACAATTCAAGAGGTTACATCATACTGAAGAACAAGATAATGCAGATAAAGTCATTGCTCTGTTGTGGAGTGATAAAGCCCTGACTATAAATGTCGAAAATGTTGTCCATCTCAAAGTAATTTCACTGAGACATAAAATCATGTTGTGGTAATAAATTTATTTGTTAAGCAAAGAATTATCAGCTTAGTGAACCATTGCAAAAGCTGTTCGAAGCAAATCTAAAATGGCTGACTACAAAGACTAACTTAAATACAAAGAAAAACAGTACTTCCTCAGCTTTTAGGCATTATATTTTTTAATATTCTCCAGTCATAATTAAAAAAAACTCTAAATGGACAGAAAAACAATGCAATAATCTACTCTTTTCATCACTTGATTGACATCTTTTAGGGTTACATCTCTTAAAAGTTTCCTTTATTTCTAAGTATGTTTCTGATTACCTCATGCCGTAACACTCAGTAATTTTTCCTTTACTAACAATACTCTGTACATTACAGAATTTGTAATAAAAGCAAGGTCAAAACACAATCACAGACTGCCTCATGTTTCTAAACCATTTCCTAGTTAAACAATGTTTCATAATAGCATACACAGCAGAACTGTGCTTTCCTACCTAGACCTTAAACATGCACTTGTAGCATAACATCTGAAATAATTCTCACAGAACATAAATATGTTTCCTGCCTTAGCTTACTCAGAAGCAATGTCTAAAATGAAGAAGATCATTCTGACAGGTGTCCTTTAACAGTATTCCTTTAAAACTAACGATGCCCCAGTCAACGTGGGTTTGATTAGTGGCTTAGGCATCTGAGGCACTGGCAGGGTGGATGTTCATCAAAGATGACCCTTGAGGGAAGGCATGGTCCACAGAGAGGAGTAACCATCAGATGTATGCCAAAAAACAAAGAGGAGGGGAAAGGAAACAAGGGTAGGTCATAACATAGCCTCCCAGCAGCAGAAGCAATGGTTAAGGTGTTTGCCTCACAGACACAAGGTGGAGGGTTTCAATCTCACATTTGAGGGAAGTTGACTAGGCTTAAAATGGCACACAAGGGCAGATAGCCTAGTACTTACTTATGATCCCCTAGGATTACTTGAAAATCCACACCAGCCCTAGCTCACTTATAGTAAAAATCCAGGCAAGAAAGGAACAGCAGGCAGAACTGGTGATGGGTGGGGGTACTGGGACAGCCAGAAAGGCTAAAACAGTATGGAGAGGGGAAAGAAAGATCAAATTAATAAAAAATGGTGGAGCAACAGCCTCTTCTGGAGGAAAAGGGTCAGATCTACAGGAATTTAAGGAATCTTCACACTTTTTAAATTTCAGAGATGTTTTTGACTCCATGGAAAAGAATATCCGATTATGATAATAAGAATATCCAAGGAATATGAATGATGGCATATGACAGGTGAAGACAGACTGTGGTGAAAAGTCAAGGATTAAGGAGTTGTACAATGTTACATGCACTTAAAAGGCCAAAAATTCTATAGCTCAGCTACTGTAATTTAAAGAAGTGTATGTGCCATTACAACCTGCTACATAGCTACAATTGCTATTAAATATCTATGAAGAAGTGTCAACTACTTGGCACACAGGGAAGGAGCCCTAAATGTGACTGAGACAACCTGGCACTGAATAATGTGTTGGATACTCAGTGAGTCAACAGGGTAGGGTAGAAGTGACAGCAGCAACTGCACTCTCTGTTCTTTTGGATAATAGGTCAGATCCTATATGCCCACTTTATGATTAGGCTATGGATTTTCATACAGTAATCATGGTGAAAAGGAAAAGGAATTGATTAATACAAATTGGAAGGTAATGGTTGAATCATTTAATCTGGGGAATGATATGAAAGAATTGAGGTTTGTAAGTGAGGACAGAATCTAAAAGGCATACTTGAAGGAACCCACGGTGGGAATTCTAGACATGGTGTGGTAAAATGTGGGACTTATTCCCAATGTAGGTATATCTACATCTATATCCATCTGTGTGTGTACACACACACACACACACACACACACAGATATATATATATATATATATATATATATATATATATATATATATATGTATATATACACACACATACACAGAGAGAGAGATACAGATATATAAGAGGGGGTCACATATTACTTTGAATTCATACTTTAGGACCATTAAAAATAATGCTAGAAAGACCATTAAAAATAATGCTAGATATAACTGTTAAACAAAAAGGATAGTTTACATTGCACTCGGTATGTTGTGCTATATGTTCTACATTGGAAAAATGGAAAGGGAATTAAGATCTGGAATTTAAGAGCACCAAAATGCCATTAAGAATAAAGATGTGCAAAATGTTTTATATGGATACACATTATTATATAACAATTTAAAAAAATGTTTTTTGTGTTGGAAAAATTTCCTGTACCCATTGGGAGGTAAATGGAAAGCTCAAATAGAGGCCAGAGAATTAATCTGGTAACCAAGACTCAGTATGACACAATTACCATATCTTACTTAGAGGCTGAGTTTGAATGGGGTATTGAAACTGACAGCTATGAAAATGTGATTTGATTTGTATTTTAGAGTTATTATTATATTAAATTATTAAAATCCAAAGAAAACCAAGTCAGTCCAAAAGGAAACCACAAAGCAGCGTTTTAATAAATCCAAGTAAAGCAGAGAATGGTTAAGCGCTTTTGTCTGTCAAATCAGACATCTTCAGAACTACTCATATTAAACTCAAAGTTCTACTTAAAAACATTCAAAGAAACACTCCCCTCAAAAGCAACCAATGCATTTAAAGAAACATGCTTACAATAAATACATGTGAACAGTTTGAAAATAGTTGAAAATAGTTAAAAATAGTTAAAATATTCAGTCCAGTGCACATATACTTAAGGACTCATGGGATCTGTTAAACAAATTAAACAAATTACACATGGTTATTGCTCCCCAAGAGGCGCTATTAGTTACATGTGATGTACACAGTTTATGTAGTATTATACCACAGGAACTGGGTCATGAATGGTTTAAGAATATTTTATTATCCCATAATGGATTTAGTACAGCTGATCAAGAAATGTTGGTTTCTTTTTTGGATTTGGTGTTGAATAATAATTTTTTATACTCTGAGGGAGAATATTACAGACAATGCAAGGGGGTGGCCATGGATGCTTTGTGTGCCCACCTCTTTGCCAGCGCTGTTATGTTATGGTGGGAATTGCATTTATTGTTTAGTTCGGCATTTTTTAAGTTTTGTTTGACTTATTATAGGTACCTGGACAATTTGTTTTTTATCGGGACAGGGACACAAGATGATTTGGACAAATTTATTAGTTTCATGCAGGAGAGTACTGATTTTCTGAGATTTTCTTATGTGGCAGACAAAGCTAGTATTAACTATTTGGACATCAATTTTTCTAAACAAAGTGATGGCACTTTAAAAACTAGAATATATAGGAAGAAAACATTTTGTAATGCTTATTTATATTTTACTAGTTGCCATCCTATGCACGGGAAAAAAGGCATTGTGAGAAGCCAATTGATCCGGGTTTCTAGACTGACATCTGATAATGGGGATTGCCTGAGAGAATTTAATTTTGTGAAAGACATGTTTAAGGAGAGGGGGTATCCACCTGACCTCTTGGACTCCATAGGCAATGAAATTTGGATAGGTAGACAAAACAAATATGCTCCCATTATCAAGTTTGGGCTTGACCATCAAGTTAATTTACAAAGTTTGGACACTACTAGGGAAATTGAACCATTTAAGGTCAACAATATAGTTACGCATTATACGGTAGAAGCTAGATGTTTTGAAAAAAATATTTCTAACAACTGGAATTTATTACAAGCTGGTAGTGACATTTATCACATATTTATTTCCATACCGACTTTTACTTATAAAAATAGAAGTAATTTTAAGGCAATATTGGAACATACTGGGAGCACATATGGGGTCCCCACTACAAGAAAATGTGAACATTGTACATATTGTACATATATTAATGTTAACAAAGATAGTGAGATGCTCAGTAAGATCAAAACATGGAATGTGGGTACATTTGTAAACTGCAACACAAAAATAATTATTTATTTAGCTACCTGGTGCTCATGCAATGCATTTTATATTGGTAAAACCAATAATTCTCTTAAACAAAGGATTTATCAACATATTTATAGTATTAGACGAAGGGATAATAAAAGTGCACTTGCTCGACATTCATTATATTGTTTAAACTTTAATAACTTTGTGTTTTTAATTTTGGAACAGCAGGTTTTGCATGATACTCTGGTGGAGATTGGGAAAATGAATTACTTAGGAAGGAAATGTAATCGCAGCTTAAATTTGATTCTGCATATCCATCAGGGTTAAATGACAATATTTCTATTTCTAGTGAATTAAAGAGAAGGGCTTTGGAAATGTAATTATTTTTAACTGTTTTTAACTATTTTCAACTATTTTCAAATTATCTTAACTCTTCACATGTATTTATTGTAAGCATGTTTCTTTAAATGCATTGGTTGTTTTTGAGGGGTGTGTTTCTTTGAATGTTTTTAAGTAGAACTTTGAGTTTAATATGGGTGGTTCTGAAGATGTCTGATTTGACAGACAAAAACGCTTAACCATTCTCTGTTTTACTTGGATTTATTAAAATGCTGCTTTGTGGTTTCCTTTTGGACTGACTTGGTTTTCTTTGGATTTTGTTTGATGTATACCTGGTCAAGTACTAGTGGAATTATTTTGGTTATATTAAATTATTACATTATAATATTACTAAATTATTACATTATGGCAGATCGTGATATTTTAATGCATATATTTTGAAGCTTTTTTTTTATTTCAACACATTTCATCATTGCAGTTAAGGTTTTATTAATGTTGGAATTAGTGTTATCTTTGACCATGTAATTTCTGTTTTTTTTTTTTGCAATAAGTGTTATGGATAGTTACAGCACAATTTTAATCTGATGAAATTCCTGATTGTATCTTGAGTTCAAAGTGCTTATTTTTATTAAACCTGCATATATGGCATCTCTGCTGATATTTTTCATTTTTCTTCAATTTCACTTTGAACAAAATATGTATCTCAATCTGGGGTTAGGCACTTCAAAATGCTCTAAAAACGTTGAGTAAACAGACTTTCTTGAAACAAATCTAGCAATTTATTATTAAAGATATATGTATGCTCTAGTTCACGTAAGAGTAAAAGTTGCTGCAATAAAGATGTTGTTTCTGTCATGCAACTTTTCAGACTTTAACTTTTCAACACAATCATTTCATATTTCTGACTCTTGTATTTTACATGTAACACGTAAGATGCATTCTTTTAAAACGTGCTGTTCATACTTCCATTTGTAGACCTTCCTTCTTCTCATTGCCCTCAAAAATAGTCTGGCGAAGAGCTAGCATGCAGCAGAATGCGCAGCTTTTTTGTTGTTTCTAATGCCCCTGACATCAACCTATTAATTTAGTTTGCTCATGTTTAAGGTTTTTGTCACTGAAGAGTATCAGAGACAACTGGTCTCTCAGGTGAAGAAACCTGCTATTGAAACTATGACATTTCTTTACCCTCCAGACACTCTCAACAACCTCTTGAGCTTTTACATAATTATTAATCCCTCCAGAACCGATCCATAGAGTCACTTAATGGCAGATTTGTTTTTCTTTGCAAAGACCTAGGTAAACTTTAAAGCAAAACACTAGTTAAACTACTAAATCAGGCAGACAGAAAAAAAAATTATCATATTATGTAGCTAGAGAACTCTTTTTTTGGGATGACTAAGTTATGAACACCAAGGTAACAGCAGCTGAGCGTGGTAAATATAAAATATCTTTATTCTTCTTCTTACATAGCCTTAACCCTACAATAATCGACAACTACCTTGTTATTTCTAATCTTTGCAAATAAAGCACAAATTTACTAGGTCGCCCTGTATCTACTGAATAAGTCATTGCTACAATTCTTCTTCTTAATCCACCTGCAGCATGTCTTTGGGATGTGGAGGAGGAGGGCACCCGAGGAAACCCACCCGACGACCACAGGAGGACATGGCAATGCTAACCACTGCACCACCGTGGCCGCCCTATAAGTCATTGCTACAATTAAACATATAAAATCTGGAAATTGTCAGGTCCAGAGTCTGTCTGCTGCACTTTTCAAACGTCTCGGGGCATATATGGCTCCCTTCCTCATTTCCTTCTTTTAACAGTGTTTGCAATTTAATTATCGGTAGCTTTCACTTTAAATTTCTATCAAGGTAATTTTAAAACCAAACAACCTCTCTTCACCTTTGTCATATACAAGTATATCATTAACCAAAATGATTTGAAAATTCATGCCAAATGATACTTTTTCAACTAGAAAAAAATGAAGTTTTGTCCAAAGCAAGCTGTTTTTGACAAGAGATGCATCTTTCTGACCACGTCTGTACTGCTCTTTATATATTCTTGGAATCAAAGCATGTCCAAGACCTCTATGCATTTGTCTGTCTCAGTGCTGAAAAATCATTTGACCAGGTTATCTGGGATTTCTTGTTTCTCAACTCCTGAAGATGGTTTATACTCTGTCCCTACTTTCATAAGTGAGAACCAGTTGCATTTTCTCAACCTGCTTTCCTCTTAGATCTGAATCTACGCAGGATTGCCTTTATCGTCTTCCTATTAAGTTTGATTTTGAAACCCATAATGAGAAAGATTAAAATTAGGTGGTCTTTCTCTCTTTCTGTCACCTGATTTCCACAAGAAGGTGTTGCTTAAGGGTCATATGGCTACATTAGCGAGAATGTTTCCAATGAAAACACATTTACCGATGAGATAGAAATATTGGTTAATATGTTTAAGGAGAGAGAGTATACACCAATGCCTTTCTTCAAGGTATTCAGGATGAAGTGGTAAATAAAAGGAGAAAATGGGATATATTTCCAATTTTGGGTAGGGACATTGATAATGAAGACGTTACTACCAATGAAAGTAGTGGAGAGGAAAATTTTCCTTGTGCTATGATCGGTACCTACTCAGTGAATAGTGGATAGTTTAGTGATATTATTTGCGACAAGTGGAAAATTGGTAAGGTCACTGTGAGTGTCCTGGGGAGAATCCAAGATTTGTTTGTAAGAAATGGGTAAATTTAAAAAAAAGTTAATTGGAAATATGGACAGATGTCTTATGGAGAGTTTAGAGCTAAAACGATCCTTATAAATGTGAGAAATGTAGGCAATGCTACTATATAAAGAAAGGTAAAGATGTTTATATTAATGGGTGACATATGGTTGGAATTGATGGTTATTTTAGCTGTGAAACAGAAGAGGCTGTTATACGTGGCCACAAACAAAAACATGTTCCACTTTCTACATTGGAATAACTGAATGCCTCTTTAGGGTAAAACAATTTTTGAACATGAATATGACTGTAAAATCAAAAATATCACAAATATAATACACTTCACAGACATATTAGTGAATATCCAAATTATGGGTTTGCATTTCAAGTTTTAGAAAAAGTAGAACAGAATTTAAGTGGGGGGGGGGGGGGGTTGGTGAAAAATGTGAATTAAAATTATAACTAATAACTAATGCTGAAAAGTTACCAGGCTTAATGACTATTTCTCTATTGTGAGTGTCTTGAAGATCAAAGCATTAAAAGCGTAAATGAAAAAAAAAGTTATTATTTTTTTTTTTATTAGAATTAATTGATATTTTGGAATGTATTGGGAATATTTATGTGTACTTGTACATATCTTTTTAAATTTTAAAGAATTTTAGTTGAGTGACGGTAAAGGGGTTGTGTATCTTTAGTAGTGTTGTCATGTGATTTAATTTCAGTATTCAAATTGATTGTTCTTTATATGCCGATTGTGTTGAAGTCTGTATATTCTAAAGACAAAAGTACTAAATCAGTTAATAAAAGGCAAATTAATATGAATTGGTCAGTTTCTCCTGGCTGCTGTAGTCTACTGAGCATTTACAGAGTGAGGTGAACTAGACAATATAACCAGGCTGCATTTGCATCAGCACCAAGTATGCACTATCTGAACTTTTACTTAAACTATTCAAACTCAGCCTGTGTACATGGTTTGTTCCTGATGCATAGAGAGCAGCCATTGTGATTATTTTACATTAGAGTGTCCTATCTACAGGTACAGGTAATTATAGCCCCATCACCTTCACCAGATGTAGATACAAAGACATGGAACATGTCATAGCTGAAGTCATTTATGCAGACATAGGCAACGTAACTGATCTACATCCCAGCCAATTTGGTTTCCCCAATGGCAGATCCTGTTTCCTGAACCTAGTAATCTTCTTTAAAAAGGTTACAGAGGCTGTGAACAGTGGCCAATCTATGCATACTGCTTATTCTGACCTAAGCTTTACAGATGCTGATATTAATGAAAAGTTATACACACTTAATATAAAACCTTTGCTGTCCCCTGGATTGCAAACTGGCTGTCCAAAGTACAGTTTTGTATCTACCATAAATGTAGATGTCCGATAGGTATGCATCTGCAGTCCTTACATATGGGTTGTCCTGCCTCAGGCAGCCCTTTGGTCGGCCGGATTCCAAAGTCTGGGTCCGGCGTCGGCTGATGTCGCCCTTTCCCCGACGTCAGAGCGCCTGGGGTATAAAAGCGTCAGCTGACGCCATCTTCCTCAGTTTTTCTTGCCCCAGATGCCAGGTGCCCTCTAAGGAAGGCTAAATTTGGAGAGATGCAAAAAAAAATTCCTAACATGCACAGTAATATAAAATAAATACACCATAATAGATAACCCCAGCTAGCTATAAGAGGGATAGGTACCCAAGAAATACCACAGAGGGGAAGGAGGGAGGGTAAACCTGACTGCAGATGCATACCTATCAGACATCTACATTTATGGTAGGTACAAAACTGTACTATGTCCTTCAAGGATGCATCTGCAGTCCTTACATATGGGTAGAATACCATAGCCAAGCTGGGGGTGGTAGGATCTAAGAAAAGGATGGTGTAGCTAAAATGCCCTGCAGGACTGCCGTAGCAAAGCCTGCTCTGGATCTGGAATATAAGGGTAAGTTGTAATGCTTGGAAAATGTATGCACGGAGCTCCATGTTGCAGCTTCTAAAATGTCCTTGGTAGCCACCCTTCTTAAGAAGGCTGTGGAGGTGGCTGTGGCTCTGGTGGAATGAGGTCTAATGTTAGCTGGCACAGTTTTGCCATGAAAAGAGTAACAGAATCGAATGCAATTCCCTATCCATTTTGAAATTGTCTGTTTGGAAATTGCTTTTCCTTGTATACCAGCAGCATATGCTACAAACAGCTGGTCAGTTTTTCTGTAAGTCTTAGTTCTGTCCAAGTAGTAGCGCAACTGTCTGTGAATGTCCAGGGTATGCAGAAGTTTTTCCCCCTTGTTTTGTGGATTTGGAAAGAAGGTAGGCAGGTGAATAGCTTGGTTCAATGAGACCCTGGATACCACCTTTGGCATGAATGAAGGATTGGTTCTCAATGAGACTCTGTTCTGATGAAAAATAAGAAATGGTTGTACTGCCATGAGGGCCTGCAATTCAGATACTCTTCTTGCTGAGGTTATGGCCAGAAGGAAGGCAGTCTTCCAAGACAGGAACTGTAGTTCTGAAGATGCTGCTGGTTCAAAGGGAGGTAGAGTTAATTTTTCCAACATGAAGTTAAGGTCCCATGTAGGCACTGGTGGTTTCCTTGGAGGATTGATGTTTTTAATTCCTCTTAGAAACTGCCTTAGGAGAGGATGAGAGAAGACAGGTGGATCAGTATTGTATTCTGCTGAAATTGCTGAAGCATGAATTTTTATGGAAGAGTAAGAAAGGCCATTGTGGAGCATTTCTGCTAAGTATTCCAGGATATGTGCCATGTTCATCACTGTCACATCTAGGCCCTTTGTGGTGCTCCAAGTGCGAAATCTTTTCCATTTTGCTGAATATGCCTTTCTTGTGGAAGGCCTGCGAGCTTCCATGATGATATCCTTCACTCTCTTGGATAGCTTATCCTGGTGAGGAGTCAAGGTATTCTCCAGGCTGTCAGCTGCAGGGTTTTCAGGCTGGAGTGCAGAGTTTTGTAATTGTGCTGTGTCAGAAGAAGTGGCCATTGTGGTAGAGGCCATGGTTTTGTGCGTGACATGCTCCTTAACAGTGGGTACCAGTGCTGTCTTGGCCAGTCCGGAGCTATCAGAATCACTTTTGGCTGCTCTGTCCTGATTTTTAGTAAGACCTTGGTCATTAATGGAAGAGGTGGAAATGCATACACTGTTAGAGTATTCCAGCTGAAAGAGAGGGCGTCCACTTTCCATGCTTGTGGGTGGTATGTCCTTGAGCAGAATTTCTTCAGCTGATGGTTGTGGTGAGAGGTAAAAAGATCTATGTCCGGCCTCCCCCATGATTGTGTTATCCGAAGGAAGATGTCTGGGTGCAGCATCCATTCGTGTGGATCCATGATATTTCTGCTTAGGCTGTCCGCCAGTATATTGTCTTTTCCTGGCACAAACTGAGATTGCAGCTCTATATTGAGTTTTAGGGAAAGTTCCCAAAGATTCATTGCCAGCCTGCAAAGAGGGTAGGAATGGGTACCTCCTTGCTTGTTTATGTACCACATAACTGTGGTATTGTCTGTCCTTATTAGCAGGTGGCCTTGATGCAGAAAGTGTTTGAAGGCCTCAATTGCATGTATCACTTCCAGCATTTCCTTTTGGTTTATGTGCATGCGCAATTCTTTCTGTGACCATAGTCCTTGGATGCATCTGCCCTCCATGTGTGCTCCCCATCCATGGTCTGAAGCGTCCGTTGTAATGGTTTGGCTGGTTATTGGTTTGCTGAAGGGCAGACCCCTGTTTAACTGGCTTGCTTGAGCCCACCACAGAAATTCCTTTTGAAGGCATGGAATGAGTGGTATCAAAGCTTCTAGGCTGTGACTGTGCTGAGACCATAAACTCCTTAGGTACCATTGTAGTTTCCTCATATGCAGCCTTGCTTGTGGAATCAGAAGAATGCAAGATGCCATGTAACCCAGGGCCTGCAGGATTTTCCTTGCAGTCAGCTGAGTTTGTTTTGTCAGATTTTCGAAATAATCCGGTAGTTGTCTTTGTTTTTCTTCTGTGAGAAAAGCCATTTGGGTGGTTGTATCTAGTTCTGCACCCAGAAAAGTTATTCTTTGGGATGGAACAAGTCTTGATTTGTGAATGTTGACTGTGTATCCCAAGGCCTGAAGTAGGCGGATGGCATAATTCAAGTGTTTTACCAAAGTTTGTTGGCTGTCCGCTTGTATAAGGCAGTCGTCCAGATATGGGTATATTTTAATCCCCTGAAGTCTGCAGTGTGCAATTACTGATGCCAGGCATTTCGTGAATACTCTGGGTGCAGTAGATAAGCCAAAGGGCAATGCTGAGAATGGATAATGCTCTGAACCTGCAAGAAATCTGAGGTGTCTTCTGCAACTTTGTCTGATAGGGACATGCAGGTATGCCTCCTTGAGGTCTAGAGTTATCAGCCAAGACCCCTTGCCCAGCATGGGAAGGAGTTGCTGTAGGGTCAGCATTTTGAATTTTGGCACAATGAGATAAGTATTCAGTGCGGACAAGTCGAGAATAGGCCTCCATTGTTTTTCTTTTCTTGGGACAAGGAATAGTCTGGAATAAAATCCTTGGCCTTGTTCTGTGAGAGGAACCTTTTCTATAGCTTTCATTTGCAATAGGTTGGAAATTTGTTTTAAAGCCTCTGCCCTTTGATTCGGTGGCAGGTTTGGCATGCCTTTTCTTTTTGGTAATGTATGAAAATGGAACCTGTATCCTTTGTCTATTATTTGCAGTGTCCATTTGTCCCTTGTAATACTGTGCCAATTTTTTGAGAATAAAGATAGCTTTCCACCCAAAGGTGCTTCCAATTGAGCCCTGGTTGGCGGGTCAAGGTGAAGTCATTGAGTCTGTCCTTGTGCAGCAGTTGTAGGTCCTGCACTACCTCTCTGGTTAGGAGGCTGCCATTGCCGTCCTCTGTAGGAGCCTCTAGCTTGCCCTCTACCTCTGGCACGCCTGTTCTTGCCTCTTTGAAATCTCTCTGTGTCTGGAAAGGACCAATTCTTAGAAGGCCAATTTCTGCTGAATCTTGGTGGTTGGACCTGGAGAAAATCTTTGACTGTTTGTACAGATTTAGCCTTTTCCTCAAATTTCTTTAAGACCTCCTGAGCAGTGGAGCCAAATAACTTTTGCTTTTCCAGTGGCATCCAGAAGCTTTGCTTTAACATGATCTGGCAGAGTTTGTTCCTTCAGCCAAGCATGCCTACGTATGACTGCACCTGTCATTGCTGACCTACATGAAGCTTCCAATGCATCATAACCACACTGCAAGAAATGGTTGCTAACCTGTTGTGAGTTATGTACCAGATCCTGAAATGACTTGCGATCTAGGGGTTCAGGTGAAGACAGTTTTTTATGCAATTCATCTAACAAATACTCTTGGTACTGTATCATATGGAATTGACAATTTAATACCCTCATAGAAAGAGTGGAAGAAGTATACACTTTTTTACCCCATCTCTCTAAAGCCCTGGACTCCCTTTCAGAGGGGAGTGGATTTTTAGTAGTGGCAGTTGCAACCCCTTTAGGGCCCTGGGAAATAGTTTCTGGGTCAGCAGAGTGGGCCTTGTAAAGGAAATGATGTGAGTTCGGGACCCTGTAGTACCTATCGGGTTTAACAGGAGCCGGAGGAAGGGAGTCAGGGGTAATGCTAGACTCAGAGTACACATCATCAATGACATTCAAAACAGGAGGAATAGCCAAAGGTCTATGCTGAGGTAAATGCAAAAAAGTCCTTAATCTCTTCCTGGAATCGTGAGAATTCCTGGCCCTGCCATTGGAAATGCTCTCTCATGGAGTGAAGGGTCTCCCCAAAGGACAGCTCTTTAGGAGGGGAGGCAGAGGGAATAGGTTCCTCTGCATCAGAATCCCCATAGGCCATAAAGGCCTCCTCCTGGTAGTCTGATAGAGCAGAGCCATCTGAGGCCTCATCAGAGGACTGGGGATCAGTGGGCTCAACCCTGGGCCTTTTGTCTAGAGGAGGTTGAGAGCCCCTGTCCGGATGTGGCTGAGAGCCCCTAATTAAGGAAATAAGGTCCTCAGCTAAACTTAAAATCTGTGAACCTGTAGTGGATCCCTGAGGAATAGCCTTGGGAGGCAGAGATTTTGGCTGTTTAGCAGCTTTAGCCCTTGTGAATGCCTTTATGGACATGGATGCAGGAGGCCTGGCTGCTCCACGTGCTGGCGTAGTTTTGTCTAGGGGAATGGTGTCGGATGTTTCCTGAACCCCCGTTTCTGAGGGAATTCTATAACCGACTCAGAAGAGGCCTCCGAGGCCGAGGTTGTCGGTTGTCGGTTTCGGCGGTCGGAAGTACCAAGGACTCGGTTTCAGCGAGACCGAGACACTCGTAGGCCTAGGCGTGGTTTCAGCGAAACCACGGTCCACGTGTCGGTCCTTGTCCTTCCTTTTTTGGTTAAATGAGAAGTCGGAGTCTCCGACGGCATATTGTAACAGTAACTAGCCCCCAAAAAATCCTCTGCAAACTCCGCCCGACGCCTAAGAGTGCGTCGATTGAAGGAGGCACAGGCAGTACAGGCCGAGACATCATGGTCTGGGCCTAGGCAGGGGAGGCAGTAAGAATGGAAATCCTTATGAGGTATTTGTTTCCCACAAGTTAAGCAATTATTAACTTTAAGCGTTTGATCTAACATCGGCTGAGGCAAGAAAGAGTCCCCAACGGGGTACTTAGCTTTTGAAGTCTTCGGTAGCTGAAGTTACAGGAGCTGGTCGACCGGCACCTGCGAACTGCTTCTGCTTCGGGCACCACGCGGCAAGAAAGACTGAGGAAGATGGCGTCGGCTGATGCTTTTATACCCCAGGTGCTCTGATGTCGGGGAAAGGGCGACATCAGCCGACGCCGGACCCAGACTTTGGAATCTAGCCGACCGAAGGGCTGCCTGAGGCAGGACAACCCATATGTAAGGACTGCAGATGCATCCTTGAAGGACATCAGTTCCTAAGCAGTGATAGCTACTGATACCCTCTCTGAATGTAAAATTGTAACTAGTGGGATACTGCAGATATCAGCGCTAAGATGTCTGCTGTTTGTCTATTATTTTGCAGATATCCAAGCGACTATCCTTGATGTGCGGCTGTCCAAGTTTGCTGATAACTGCAAACTGAACACTGTTATCTGCTCATCCACTGATACTAAACTGGTACAAAAAGGGCTGAGGTGTGCACATACCTGGTACACTGAAAATGGTCTCAAGTTAAATGCAAAAACCATTGGCATAGTAGCTTCCAGTAAGAAGGCTATTCCCACTTCATATGTTATAAGTGACTTCATATGTTATAAGTGGCACTCTTTGTTAAATAAATATGGCAAGAGACCAGGATGCTTGCATAGGCAACTCTCTCTCATTCGATAATCATGTTTACAACATAGTAAGGAAATCCTTCCATCTAGCCCAGTTAATTTCCTGTATAAAGAGAACTAAATTTATACCAACAAATAAACAGGACTCACTGCAGGGATAGATTCCTAACTCAGTATATTCCCAACCTATCGAATAAGTTGCCACATGTCAAAGTACTACTTTGTCTGCTTTTAAGGCTTGTTGATTGTATGGCAGACACAATCTTACACCAGGGTTATCATGTACATCTCTGATTTTGGATGTGGACACTATTAAGTACTTGTAAAGGGTAGCAGGTACTTTTAAGTGTGTCTACTACTATGGCTAGCTACATATGGTCTGTGTGATCACTTGCCTAATATTGCTCCTGCATTCCTACTTCAGCTAGATAAATACATTTATATATTTTCCCCAGTGATCATAATATATTTATATAACTTTTAAGTATGGTTTATTCTAAAGCTGCATAACTGGACCTCACTCTAACCTTTGGATATCCGCCACACTAAGACAGAACTAAGAAAATATAAAAAGATAACAAAGCCATTAAACATCTAATAAATAGCTGATAAATGTTGTCATTGTTGTACCTGTCCCAAGTAAATAGAAAGTAAAACACATTTCAGGAAGACAGACAGCATGCTACTACATCTGCAGAGAGGTCTGTCTTTGCATGCTTTGCTCACAGTTGTGTGCATTTTGACTGAAAACCCAAGAGAGAGTTTACCTAGTTCTGCAGACAGTTGCTTGATGGCGTTAAATCGTCTTCTCACTGTGGTAACAACAGACTAGAAGATATAAATATCCACTACACTAACTAAAACTAATAAATAGTTTAATAATGATTTAAGCTAGCCAGTGTTATATGGATCTTGGCAAATGCACTTAGTGGAAAGCTTTTTAAATTACATGTTAGCTGTTTTAGTTTTAGAAACTGTTTTTATTGCTGTGACTTCTAAATGTGCCTTTTTTTTTACTAAAAATATTTTTATTCATTAATTTTATAAAACAATAATTTAACAATATAATAATAAATATAGAACAAATAAACTGTATACAGTGTCCATAACAAAAGTTAACATGTATAGGAAATACACTTAGTATTTTTCTAAAATGTTAAACAATTTCTTCCAAGCAATTACATGATGGGTTGTGTTATTTGTTCTCTTTTTTACAGTAGCAATCTCATTGTTGCAAGTGGACTTGGCTAGGTGAACAAACTCAGTTTTAACAACAGGAGTAGACTGTGATTTCCAGTTTTTTTGTGACAATTTTCCTAGCTATGGAAAGAACTGACCACAGGAAAAATATATGGCTTTTAGGAATGACTTCCGGAACAGGAATATTGAAAAGAATAAGAATCATGGATAATACAGCTGACATTCCATAAAGCTTTATAAAGATATCTGAAATCTACCCAAAATGGAGAGATTACTTTACAACTAGCAACCATGTGAATCCAGTCAGCATCAAGTAGTCCACATCTCCAACGTTTTACTTCATCATTCTTATATATTATGTATATTATGACTATTTTGTGAGATGTTTGAAAGCATCTATGCAAGAATTTTCATGCATATATCCGCCAGTACAAGGAAGATGTGGACCCTTTCACTGACTCTAGACAAAGTTGTTTTTATTTTTTGTTGAGAATTCTTGTCTGTTTACTTTAGTAGAATAATTAGAAAAAAAGATATCCATCTTTGGAAAATCACTTCTGATTATTTTATAAATTATAGATATGTAATAGGTGTTCTTAAGTGTATCATTGTTGGTGGTTGAGATGAAATCTAAGATTTTTGGTGTGTCCTTACTGTATGCCTCGAGTGATGTTATGAGCTTGGCATTTATGAATTCCTTACAGGCTTGGATGTCTGGCCATTTACAATTCTGTAAGCTATATCTAGCAATCAGGTAGTCTGCAGAACTTATTTTATTGACAAAAAGAAACTGATTCCAATACAATAAATCACCAATCTTAAAATCTAGCATTTTCTGAATATCAAAATATATCAAGCACTCATTTGTGAAAGCAACTGGGAAAATAATTATTAATTAGTTTTTGACCAGTTGATTAGTAAACAAAACCTTTTGAACAAAAATAGTAGAATCCGATTTATAAGTGGTGTAAGGACAATTTTCTGTTTTTCATTTTGAATATATATTTTCAAGTTCCATATAAAGATGTTTCTATGTATTTGAATATATGGTTCGAGCTATGTTTTACTGTTATTCAATAGTAAACATTCATGGTTTAACTTCCAATACAGTGCATAAGAAGTATTACTCCAAAGGAAAACTGCACGGATGACTGCATAATTCGAATAAAAATAAATGTTTGGAAATCCTATACCCCCCCCTCCCAGCTTGCAGTATGCTAAAGTAATGAAATTCTTAGTGTTTTAGGGTACCAGAGAAAATTGAGTAGGATATTATTAAATTTCTTTTTAGTTTTTATGGGTGTGGGGAGTATTAAAGTTTGGCTAACAAATAAAATTTTGGGTAATAATATAATTTTAATTAAAGTAAGTCTACCTTCAAATGTAAAAACAGTCTATTCTTACACTTGTAATCAAATTTATAAGATGCTGATAATTGGTTGTGAGTGATTTTTTATAAATGGATTCAATGGTGACACCTAAATAATTAATATATGTGCCCTCCCATTTTTTATCTCTGTTAGATTTCAATTTCATAGTAACATTTTTGTTTATTAGAAGTGCAAGAGTTTTATTATGATTACATTTTAATTCAGAGATATTTTCAAAATAATCTACACTGTTGAATAAGTGATCTATTGAGTTTTCAGTGTCATTACAAGTTATTAATAGGTCATCAGCAAACACTTGTATCTTAGGGGATAATTCATCTGACACTTTATATCCTATAACATTCTTACTGTTTCTATTCTAAATGTGCCTTTAGGATGTACTGAACTCCAGTGACAGAATACATAATACCATGGTATTTATCAAGATATCTCAATATGTAAGAATAAAAGATCCACAGGAAAAAGTCATCCTTTTCCCTATTAGGCAGGCATGGAAAGTTTAGCTAACAACTTGTGTAAAATTATGTAAAACTACACTTTTTATGTAACCATGAAGTTGAAATATATGATTTTATTGCTTCTACGCTGATCTAACATTTTTATTCACAAAGTTGTATCTTTTTATTTTAGTATACTGGAATGGTAGTGTTTTCCTTAATGCATGTTTTTGTGGTTCTGTGAAATATGCAGATCTAAAATACTTTTTCCTGCGTAACATTTGAGACTGTAGCAGTGACAATACACTGGAAACATTCAAATGATTCTGATGCAACAGATAATCACTTTCTAAACAATTAAATTCTTCATAATTTGGGGGGCTACATTTAAAATATTCAGTTTGTTGTACAACTTTAATAAGACATTGTAAACTGTGATCTGCTCTGGCATAATATCACCTTTTTGATACATAAATTCACTCTATCTCTGTGCTGTACACTACACCCAAGGTGTGGTTTCCCCAAACCGTGCACAGAAGTTCTTATTTCAATGCTTATTTTTTCTAATAAATTGACATCAGGAATGATAGAAGACAGAAGAAAAGAAAGAAGGACCTTACAGCACTATTTCTGAGGGAAACTGGTCACAAAGAAAAAGCACTTACACAGGTTTCTGTTGTAGTCAAATTCAGGGCAATATTAAGGCCAGACGTGTTTGTTGCTGTGCATTTCATCTATAAAGAAGAAAAAAGAACAATGTTAGCTCAGGGATGTTGAGCATATCATAATCACAAATGTGGACAACTATAATGCTAGTAGACTACATATATGATATACATGGCATAAATATGAAAGAACCGTTACCTTCTTTAACAAATGCAAACTAAAACTACAGGGGTCCTGACTGAAAATGTCTTGCATGCTGGGTCAGGATTTACTACCTAGTAATGACACTAATGAAGAGGGAAGTGAACAAGACTCATGGTTCATTCATTCATCCTTTGATACCTGTTTTGTCTTATTTAGGGTCACATAGGAAACATGAGTTTATCCTGGCACTCAGTGGGCACAAGGAAGAGGAAATACTTCTTGACCAGACTCTAGTTCACTGCAAAGGACTCTCGGTTATACTTTCAAATGTTTTGTTTAGAAGGAAGGAGAACAGAGTATGTCAAGGAGAGGTCTAACATGGATTCTATTTTGATTTAAGCCCAATGGTTCTATTTTCATGTAGGAGCATTAAAACTAATCCAGAGTTGAGCAATGCAGCTAATCGATCTACACACACACACACACACACACACACACACACACACACACACACACACACACACACACACACATATATATATATATATATATATATATATATATAGAGAGAGAGAGAGAACAGCCATTCAGAAGCACTAGATAATACAGCAAACCTGTACAGAGAAAAAGCAGACATACTGTGTAATGCAACTGATGAATATATGGCAGTAGTGCTAATAAGCAGCTGCAACAGAAAAGCAATAGACAGTACAACTTAACAAACCATGGTAGCAATGCATTGACACCGTGGTAAGATCTCACACTCACAGTTGCAGGGTGTGGAGTTCAATCACTGGCCAATTACAGCTCCATGTTCTCCTGTTATCCCCATGATGGTGTGGGTTTTCTCCAGGTGATTCCCCTACCTTCCAGAAATACACTGATTAGCTAAATAATAAACTTTCCCTGTGTGTGTGACCACGTCTGTGTGTGTGTGTGTGTCTGTTTATATAAATATCCAGGATAAATGCCACTGTTGCCATATCGTCAAGCCAATTCTCTTCATTCAGAATCCCATGCCCACAACCAGACTTCGAAAATACCTGAATAGCTTAACTAGCATCTCACAGCCGTAAACATAGTTCTGTGACACAGCTCACCCCCACCTCTATACATCTAATTGGGTCTACTTCAAGACATCTAAAACCCATAACATCTAATTTCATAACACTGAGACCAGAACATCTAAAACCCATTATATCGAATTTCATAACATCTAACACTACAAATCACAAGAAAATAACATCCCCTCCACATATAATGACACTAAACTACCAAACACACTTTTTACTACATTTCTGCAGTGGGGCAAGCCCCACTGAACCCCCCATAACCCCCATAAATTAAATATACCAACTCCAAGATCGCATTACAGTGGAAAAAAGTTAATTTCCTAACCCCACTGTATTAAGCACCCCTGCAAAAACATAGTAAAAAGTGTGTTTGGTAGTTTGGTGTTGTTATATGTCGAGGGGATGTTATTTTCATGTGATTTGTTGTGTTAGATGGTATGAAATTCAATGTTATGGATTTTAGATGTTTTGGGTTTAGATACTCTGGTCTCAATGTTATGTAATTAGATGTTATGGGTTTTAAATGTTTTGAAGGGGACCCATCTAATTATAAACCTTCTGGTAGCCATACATTTAATTGTTTATGAATGTACCTTATACGTCATCTCTTGACAATGTTAACATTTTTGGCCCAGCCTATTCCCTTTCTATATATCAATTTCTTTGTATTTCTAAACACTAATCACATGATCAATTACCTATCTGACAAACCTACAAAGGCACCTCTTCAAATGCACAATGTTCAACACTTACTAATGCATAAGTATCTTTTGTAATGTAATAGCTACCTTTATTTCATATGAATGTAATTTAATTACCAAATGAATGTTAATTATTAGCGTATATTACTTAATGTCTGTACAAGTATATTAGTGAATGCCTGTTTAAAATGTTGGTAATATGTTGGAGCTTTTCTCCCAAGGCCTCCACTGAAAAGGGTTTGTATCTAAAACAAGGTGGACAAACTTAGTAAAGAAAGGCAAAATAAAAAAGGCAAATAAAAAAGATATATATATATATATATATATATATATATATATATATATATATATATATATATATATATATATATATATATATATATATATATATATATATATATATATATATATATATATATGTATATACATGTATATGTATGTGGTGTGCATGTGTATATGCATTTGTGACTATGCATACATATATATATATATATATATATATATATATATATATATATATATATATATATGTATATATATATATATATATATATATGTATATATATATATATATATATATATATATATATATATATATATATATATATATATATATATATATATATATATATATATATATATATATATATATATATATATATATATATATATATATATATATATATATATATATATACATATATATATATATATATATATATATATATATATATATATATATATATATATATATATATATATATATATATATATATATATATATATATATATATATATATATAATATACATATATATATATATATATATATATATATATATATAAAATATACATATATATATATATATATATATAAAATATACATATATATATATATATATATATATATATATATATATATATATATTTATATATATATATATATATATATATATATATATATATATATATACACATCCATACATAAATATACATTTTGCCATTCATAATAACAATAGTAAACCTACACACACACACACACACACACACACACACACACACACACACACACATGTGTGTGTATGTATATGTATATATTTATGTAGTCTCGTGTCTGAAACATTTACCTAGTTAACAGATTACAAATTAAATACAAAGGCAGATTATGGAAATACTTCCATACTGACAGCATGACAGTTTTACTTTTTTCTAGCTTGAATGATTTACCTGCCAAGCTGAATAAATTGGTCAAAGGAGGTCTTTGCAAAGAACCGTTATTAGGTTAGCTGAGGCTTGCACTGTGAATATTGTGCAAAACACAAAACAATGCTAGATTTTAGAACTTGTGAAGTTTTTGTAGAAAATCAAAGCAGATGATGCAGAAAGTGCCTTGTTCCCTGAATCTCTCATGGCTTCATGTGCCTTGACAAGCCTACTGCAGGACATTTATAAAAGTTTGATTTGACATCCACCCACTCTGCTATACCATATCTTTTTGACATCAGACGCACTAAGCAATTAAATGGAACTTATTCAAAGTTGTGTGACCTTGGTGTAGGCTATATTTATTTGAGGGGGACTTTGCCAGGATAGGGGACAGATAAGTACCTGAAAATTTCAGCAAATAATAGCCTGTGAATCCTCCTTTGGCAAGTCAGAGTTTAGTAATCTTATTTCACTGGTGCACTTCTCATATTGGGTGCATTAGGTGGGGGTCTGCATGTTGTCCCTGCATCTGTATAAGTTTTTTGCTTGTGTTTGTGGTTTGTTCTCACATCCCAAAGACATGCCAGAGTATGAATTGGTGGTACCTGACATTGTCTATAAGGGTGTGCAGTACGACTGTGAATGTACATGCATACCCTTCCACAAATGGAAACATGTCTTATACCTGTTGCCCAAGAAGTATGAGTCACAAAAGGAAAACACAAAGCTGGAGCTGAGAAAAAAAAATGCCAGAAGAATCAAAAATCAAACATTCTGAAACAGAAGTATCCTACTTAGGGAAGAAGCACAAAGTAGGGATTTGTATGCATACAGGTCTTATGGTTTAGGGCAAATGGTTATGGTTATATGCCCCCTAAGAAGCTTCATCAATTATGTTTGAATCTGTCTTGATCAAATGACAGTTTCATTGAATGTAGACAAGAAATATGTGAAAAAGGACCCTGGATGAAGAAGAGGAAATGTTGCCCTTGCAGAGGGCTTGCCAGATGCCCTTGCTTGCTTACTAAATAGAACATCTTCCAATGTCATACAGCCTCTTTGGAAGTAGCCCACTTTCATTGAAATGACTCATCAATTAAGATGAACTTGAATAAATGTACAGTTAATACTTTATCCTTTAGCCCTTAGTCTGATTCAATTTATAGTTTCATTTGGTCTTTTTTAAAAGAGTTTTACCACATATTTCTCAAAACGTGGTAATCTGCATATTCCCAGGTATTAGAAACTATTTATGAAGGATAATTTGAAAGTCTGTTAGACAAAAGTGAATTTTATATCTTCAAATAATTTAAAGAGAAAAGAAAAATAGCTACAAACGTCTAAGATGTTATGATCCTTTACATACCTACAAACTTCTAAGATGTTATGATCCTTTACATACCTATTTTGTTTTTCTTTTGGTCACATAAATCCCACTAGGCCTAAGGACTGTCTTCATGGGAAAACTGAAGTGATATTTAAATGTGCATGCATAATTTGGCCATGATAGAAAGGAATTATTTTGTTTTGAAAAAGACAAAGGAAAACAAGGTAGAAAAGAAAAAATGAATTAGATGACAACAAAGGCTTGTGGATTTTCAGACAGCAATAAAATGCCTTATTGAAAACTGCTCAGTTATTTGTCAGGGATCAATTGGTTAAAATTTAAGTTTATATAAAATGTTGAAAGAATAGCAATTAGAAAACTTTAAGAAAATACTGAATAGGTGGTACAAGCAAGGAAAAATTGCAATAAGGAAAAATAAAATGCATATATAAATTTAGGTTAAGACTAAAATAGAAGACTGAAGAGCAACTGTATTCCTGAACAGTGACTATAAAATAACAACACAGAAACTAGGGTTAAAAATTAGCACAAAAATAATGAGATGGACAAAGCACTACAATGGTAGGTTATAGAAGGACAGAGACACTGGAAGGAATATACACATACTAAAGCATGTATTGGTGTGAAAAAGTATAAATATAGGAACACTCTTTGACAGTATTCAGCAGAAAGCTGAAGATAAAATGTCAGAGAGAGCTCTGCTATGAAACACTGACTTCCTGAAAGTCGGCCTTT
Source organism: Protopterus annectens (assembly GCF_019279795.1). Classification (NCBI taxonomy): domain Eukaryota; kingdom Metazoa; phylum Chordata; order Ceratodontiformes; family Protopteridae; genus Protopterus; species Protopterus annectens. The sequence continues at coordinate 1,356,830,765 of NC_056745.1, forward strand.
AAAATGAGTGAAAAAATTCCCCAAAAAAAAAACAAAAGGGGGAAATCCTTTTTTCCTGTTGTTTTTTTATTTTTTGCAGAGGGCAAGTCCCCCTGCACCCCCCAATGTGAAGGGGGAGTGCCTCACACCACACAAACTTATATATAGCGATTTCATAGTCACACCATCTCAAAAAAGGGAGAAATGTCCCCAAACAAGTGAATCATTGCAAGCACACTATTAGACATCACACCAGCAGTAATTTCCAGTGGGAAAAAGTATTTTGGAATTGTGCCGGTCATCATCTTCTTTTTTTTTTTTTGCGGACTACTGAGCAAATTCATCTTGAGCTTGTGTAGAAATGCCATCAAAGTTAAGAGTGGGGATTTTTCTTTAGTAAATTATAAAATAAGTAATAGGCATACAGTTTATCCAGTAAAAAATGAGATATAGAAGTTATAAAAGAAAAAAGTATAAATCAGTACGGCTTTCTCAGTCTGGTAAAGGTTGGTATATACATGGGCATAGCTTTAAAAAGGTTAAAAACAAAGTATTCTATTTAAAGTAAGCAAAAATACATGCTACCTGCATAACAACATATACAAGTAATTCAAAACAACTAATGATGGTGATACAAAGTCATAATCTATTAAGGAATTAAAAAATGAAATAGAAAATGTAGGCTTAAAAACAAATACAGAAAATAGTATAGGGCATTGAAGGAAAGATAAGAAAGTAGGAATTAAATTCAGTAAACATTATATTCAATCAATGGGACTATTGTCAGGTAAAGGAAATATCAATTAAAATAACTGGAAGACAATAATAAAAATGTGAAATATGTTGGAAATTGGCAAGATCATGAAAATGTCATGTACGGCATGACAGTAGTAAAAATATTAAAGGTACAGTAGAGTTGTGGATCCTTGGCAAAATGGTATGTAAAAAGGAAATACATTTATAAAAGGCAACATTATTAAGAATTTGTATTTGTACAATATGGAGGTATGTAGGTAATGCACATATGATACAAAAGTGAATAACATGCAAATGATTTTTTTTTAAGTAATGGTGGGAAATAGTCTGAATTATCCAAAAGGACATATTATTCAAAAATACAATGATAGGGAATTGGAAACAGTTTACTCTGTGTTGCAGTCAACACACTTGCTTGTTTGTGTGTTTATTTATTTATGGTTTAACTGGATAGGTTGGCTAGTTTGTAGACACTTTCCCACCAAGATCCAGGCCTGGAAGGCAAAGACAAATACAATTACAGCAAGATGAAAAAGTTGGCTGATTATATTTTTTAAGAAAAAGGTAAATAAAATAGTACAGTTAGTAGAATGCATAACATGGAATATTCAGTACAGTGAGAAATATAAACATATAAGACAGCCAAGCTAAAGAAAATAAGATATTTATTTATTTATTACAATAATGAAGAAACTTGAAGGTGCGAAGAGAAAAGAACTGAAGTATGTAAGAAAATGCTGGATCAAAAATTTTTAAAAGAAGATTGGAGTAACCATTCTGAATAGAATGAGCAATGTAAATGAAAGAATGAAGAGGCTAAGTGAAGAATTTACAAAGTGCGACCTTCTGTGGCACTTAAGACATAAAAGTTCTCTATTAAAAATAAAATGAAATTCAAAATATTCACAGAAAGAATGTGTGGCAGAAAAAAAAAAGTAAAAACTCAGAAAATGTTGAGCACAAGTTCTTTAAATGCAGAAGAAAAATGAATTAAGCCAGAGAAAAACTATGGAGCATGATCAAGACAAATAAATATGTATAACTTAAGGTTATAAACAGAAACAGAAAGGATAAAAAAATAGTATTATGATCTGACAGCGGCACTCGTGGAAAATATGGACTGGAAGATGTAGTGAAGTTTTATATAACAAATAGAAAAAACAGTGAAGTTTTATATAACAATGTTTGGAACAAAGAGCTAGGTGAAATAGAAATACATAGAAGTCTTTAAAGATGGAGTATTAGAACAGGAAGGAAAATTGTAAACAAAAATGAAAATGTAAATACTGAAGTAAATGAAAGTTAGACAATTGTAACCATGGTTGATCTATAGGAATGGAGCCATCCTCAATAGCATCTAGCACCAAAGCCACAGCCTTTAGGATGACCTATCACTCCAAGCTTTCCCAGGTTGCTGTTCTCCTCCACCTATCACATAATGGATCGAGGCAAGTCCCATCTCTGACTCTGGGGTAGCTTTTCTGATACGCAACCGCACACCAAAGAAACCAAGACTTAAGACAACTAAGGCAGGGGAAGGAGGGATACACCATTAAGAAGGAAGGATCTACTACTGATCTATCATTACGGTAAGTACACAGCTTTCATATCTGAGTGAAGTGGGTCTGTTTTCCATAACATCTATGATACAATCCCAAGCTCTTCCTAATGATATGTTCTAGGCTAAAATACCACTGAATACAACAGCTTCAAAGGAGGCTCTAGATCTGAAAGCTATATCCAAGACCCAGTGTTCTGCAGAGGTGTTAAAGGATGACCAACTAATGGCCTAACAGTATCATCCACTGAAGCATTTCTAAAGAGGGCCAGAAAAACACTAAAGGCCTTACTGGAATGAGCATTCGGAAAACCATATGACTGCTTGACAAGGGATACATAACAGAAATTAACATAATGAGAAAGCCACTTAGCCTAGGTGAAATTGGAAAACTTTTGGTCCAAGGGTTTGGAAATATGGGAAATGAGCAGCTGGAAATGTTTCCTGACATACTAGACTTGTTTCATGCACCTCTGAAAGAGGAGTTGTTATCTTCAATATGCTCATGGTCTGAAAAACATAAAAGAAAATGAAAATATATGAGAAGCACATGTCCAACAACTGGTCTGGACATTATGTATTACAGTACAATAAAATGCACCAGCCATGTATATTTACTATACAACTCAGGAGCGCTATCCCTAACCTCTTCCTCCCACTGGAGAAGAATGCCAAGGTGGAACCTCCTTAGGTGATGGATGTCTTTGATATACTTAGCCCTGCAAAAACCATATCTTAACTGACATCAGTCACCACCCTGGAAAGGCAGTGCCAGGCAGTCACATTACATTGGAAACCCTCGTAAGAAGGAGTGGTTCTGGCCCAGAAATTGTAGTTATTGGTCGTTTGGGCAGTTTTTCCATTTTTCCATCTCTCTCAACTTTCTGATTTAAAAGCCTGCATTTGCACTTGTTTCCTCACTTTCCTGTAACTAGTCTAGTCCAGATACAGATTTGCTGTATCCAGGACTGTTTGTAAGCTCCTGAGGTCCCCAAGCCTTTTTGTGTTAGAGGGAAGCCTGCTAGCTTATCAGTGGGAGTGGTAAGCATTAGGTAACCTATCTACCACACATTAAGTGGTTTCTGGCCAGAAATTGTAGTTATTGGCCATTTGGGCAATTTTTCCATCTCTCTCAACTTTTTGATTTAAAAGCCTACTTTCCTGTAACTAGTCTACTTCAGATACAGATTCTTAGTTTTAGCACTAGAATTTGCTCATTCATGCTCAGCACTTGTTCAGAACTTGTTGTAAGCACTAAATAAGCTACAAATTACTACAGCACTCAACCTTCCTCATTACCTAGAGGAAAACAGTTTTTGTACTCACTTTCCTCACTTGTCTAGAGGAAAATAATTTTTTATTCAGGCATGTCCAAAGGTCAGCTCCCATTGTTCTCTCCTGTCTATCTGATGAATCTGGGCATCTTGGGGCAATTTAGCAATTGCCTCAAGTACACAGACAACCCTCTCCTCCTACCATCCAACACTACAACCTGTGAGAGATGCACTTATCTAGCCAAACTGGAGGTAAAGCTCTCTCCAACCAAGACTGAACTTGACAGTCAAGAGAAGAAAGTAAACACTTGCACCACACCACACTCATCACATAGTCCCACTAAACCTACATCAACAAAATCCAAACATAAAAACACAAAAACATTCATGGAGGCTCTCAATAATAATCTAATCAAGCAACAGAGACCTCCAAAGCAGAAACGCAAGCAACCTCCACCCCCCAACACAACCCAAATGACACATAGCCCACAGACTCAGTGTGCCACTCAACCACAGCCCATAAGGCATAACAACGTACCCAACACACTAGGTGACTCTATAGTTAGGCACACTGATATCCCACTCACCAGGCTAAACAAGGAGAAGGTTACTGTCAGCTGCTTGTCAGATGCCAGGATCCGCCACATAACCCACGCACTCAGGTCACTTCACAACAAGTACAAATATGACTCTGTCATTGTCTATGTTGGTGTGAATGACCTAAGATGTACTTCCCTGGACTACATGAAAAGAGGCATGGAAGAGCTCTCCGATCTTGTAGCCCAGGAAGGTATGACCCTATCCCTGAGTAGCATCCTGCCATCACTCAGAATTATACCACAGTACAAGGACAAAATGGGCTTACTTCAACAATTGGCTAAGCTTCTGGTGTCATTCTAAGGGGATCCAGTATCTGTCTGCCTGGGATGACATGGTTGACAGACCACGATGCTTTGTCAGAGATAGCCTGCACCTGTCACCTCTGGGATTCTGGATACTTGCTAAGGCTCTTGCTGCCCCTATAGTTCCTTTTTTAGGCAAGGTTCAAATGACAAATTCACCACCGTAGCAGGAACAGGCAAGCAAAAACTGAGGGTAATGCTACTCAGTGCTAGAAGTCTAAATCTCAAAATGCGCTCCCTTGAGGCACTCCTTAAAATGGAGAACATCAGTATCTGTGCAGTGACTGAGACCTGGTTCAATGCTCCAGAGAGCACCCCTGCATTACCAGGCTATAACTCATACTACACTTTTCAGCCATCTAACTTGGACCACAACACCAAAGGCAGAGGTGTGTCCATATTCATTAAGGATATCCACACCTCCAGGCTAGTTGCTCAGCCTAATGCATCTGAGGTTATCCAAGTGCAACTAACTCTGGGCAAAACTGCAATCCAAATTGTAGCTTGCTACAGATTCCCCACCATGCCCCAGGATTCCCACTCCTCTTTTCTTGATATACTGGAAAATATTAGGGTTCAACCAAACATCCTATTAATGGGCAATTTCAACTACCCCACCATTAACTTGGAAAACTACTCATGTACCAATTCTTTCGCTCAATGCTTTCTGGAATTTATAGATTCCAATGCCTTGGAACAACTTATCCACACCCCCACCAGGGGCAACAATATTCTAGACCTAGTCATTACCAACAGTTCCACAACTGAAGTCAACTCCTCGTTGGTCAGCTCCGACCATAAGTTAATCACCCTAGATATCCACATCCCGCCCCCACCCCCCCATTAAGAAAACCATAGTAAAAATTTCTCCAAAGCCAACTTCATGCTTCTTAAGACAGAAGTGGTGAACTTCATGACACCCATGCAGATGGACAATACAGTTACGACTGCTGAATCCTACACAAATGCACTCTATAAGCACTTACACGAGTGCATGGATCATGCTATCCCAAACAGAACCAAGACGCTACCCTCCAAAAAAAGGAAGCCAGTCTGGTGGTCCCCTGCCATAAACTCTAAAACAGAAGGAAGAAACTGTTGCAAAAGAGAGTAAAATCCCATGACTGGAGGAGCTCCCTGGTCAGCCTCAGTAAGAAGCTGAGATCTCTTATAAGATCCTCCAAAGCTAGCTATGAAAACAAAATCACGACTGATTCTAGGGGCAACCACAAAGCATTCTATAGCTATGTCAAGAATCTCAATTGTAGCATCCAGATCTGCTCTGAGTTACAGCACAATGGCACAAAAATTACAGAACCAACTGATATTGCCAACATCTTGGCAGATAGGTTCAGTGCTAACATTGCCCCCCCACCCCCTAAAGGGCCCATATCTATACAGGAAGAGTGCAGAGTCCCTGTAATCACAATTATGCAGGTAAAAGCTGCACTCTATAAAGCCAAAAATGCAGCATCCATGGAACCGGACAACATCTGCATTTTACATGAACTTTAGAACGAACTGGCTCCCCACTTAAGCACCATGTTCAATCATAGCCTCACGTCAGGCTTTGTGCCCACTGAATGGCACACAGCAACAGTTATCCCACTCCACAGAGCGGGAGCCACCACTGATCCCAGGAACTACTGCCCTATTAGCCTGATGAGCCTGGTCTGTAAGGCCATGGGACGTATCATCATGGAACCCATAAACAAAGACATTGGTACCCTCCAAACTCTGGACCCCACCCAGTTTGGATTTGTGAAAGACAGATCATGCCTCCTGAACCTGATTGACTTCTTTCAGGCAGTCACCAAAGCCGTAGATAAGGGTAAGGTGGTTCACAGAGCCTATCTTGACCTTGCCAAGGCTTTCAACATCATCCCCCATTCTGGAATTATAGCTAAACTCACTAAACTAGGTATAAATCCCTACATCATAAAATGGGTTGCCAACTGCCTCACTGACATAACTCACACTGTAAAAGTTGCAGACTCCAAATCTGACTTCAAACCAATGACAAGTGGAGTACCACGGGGTTCAGTCCTGGGACCTTTCCTGTTTGGTATCTACTTTTCTGAAGTACAGGCTAACACAGAAGGCTTTTGGCTAATGAAGTGTGCAGATGACTGCAAACTAGAAGCCATAATCGAGTCCCCAAATGATGTGGAAATCCTACAGAAGGGCCTCACTGATACAGATGCCTGGTGTCAGAGCCATGGCCTCAAGCTCAGTGCCAAAAAGTACATTGTCATCCCCTTTGGTAATAACTGTGTACCCATGAACTACTACATAGTCGGCAGTCTACTTAATGCCGAATGTGTGATAAGAGACCTTGAGACCCTGGTGGACAGTAGTCTCCTTTGATAATCACATCGCCGCAGTAGTCAGAAAATCCTTTTATGTGTTACACCTCATCACAAAAGGGTTCTCGTCCAGGAAAAAAGAGGATATTGTTCCCCTCTATGCGACACTTATTAGACCCATTATAAAGTACAATGCCCCTTTTGGAATGTACCTCACAAGACATCTGCAGCAGCTGGAAAGCCCACAGAAGTACCTCACAAAGATGATTACTGGCCTCACAAAGATGATTACTGGCCTCTAACAGATGCCCTACACTGACAGTCTCAAACAACTCCAGCTTTACTCTGTAGCATATCACCTACTCCGTGGTGATCTCTGCCTAACATATAAAGCTATGTCAAACCCAGAGCTGTTGGACATGCTACACCTAAAGAAATCCCAGTCCCTCCAAGCTACATGCTCTAGGGACCTAAACCTTGTCACCACAATAAACAGGACATGCTGGAGGGATAGATTCCTCTAGAGACTTCCCATACTCTGGAACAAGCTACCCATCTATGTCAAGTGAAGTTCATTAGCACTCTTCAAGAAAAATCTTGATGAGTGGATGGGAAATAGGAAATACACCCCGGGGATCACTTCTGTGGCTCTGCTCGAGAGGGACACAGGAAAATAATTTTCTTGGGTGACGTAAGCCATGAAACCTTGTTGGCTAGGCTAACTTAGGCCCTTGGGCCGATAGCCTAGTACCTACCTATGAACCTAAGAGGTCCTAGCAGATACCTCTGGTCATCTCTGTACATTATGTATAGAGGTATTTTAGATTCCTTAGAGCACCATTTGGGAGTTCTGTCACACTTAGTACCCTCAGAAACCATGGCCACAGCAAAGTGCCTCATCTCGAGGAATACGATTGCACAGTCACATCCTCACATATTTCTGTTGTCATGTTATGTGCATCAGTAGGAATAGAGGCAGCACAAGATGCCTCCATTTAGTTACTTATAAATGCATAGCATGTCAGGATGGTGTCTGGGTATGAATAGCATGATGATATGCTTCTGTACAGACCACAGAACCCACATGCCATTCCAGTGCTGCTCTTCAGCAACTGTTGGAGGCACAAAAGAGGTTTACTTTATCAATGTGCACACTGGGGTCCCCTACCTGCTCATGCTTGTGCAGTGTTCTTCTCACTCAATCATGCGGGGTGCACAATCATGTACAAGCCTCACAGTGCAGCCTTCATCCAGTGCACAATGTGAAAAAAGTGCAATTCAGGAACACTTACCAGTAATTGATTCAGCAGCAAAACTGCTGCACAGTCCGCCTTAAACTGTGAAATAAATACAGCTGCAGCCATTGTAGTGCTCATTCTTACTGAATTTACCAATTCTGAGCAAAGGATGCACAGTGCAGTGTAGAAGGATGAATTGTTTATAATGTTCACATCTATTAAAGCTTCATATTTCATAAGATAAGCCTTTGAGGTTACGGTGAAAATTTGTGCCAGAATGGAGTAAGAACTGTCAGGCTTATTAGTTTTTGATTAACTTGTGCATGTATATGGCCCCATGTCATAAACTCTAGTAATGTCTCTGTGAACTGCAAAGTTATGAGCTTGATGTTCTCATGGAAGTTGTATAGTTTCTATGTGTGCCTCGCTTGAATAATTAGCACTGTAACCGTGGTGTTATATTATACTATCCTTTAGTGTTATAGGACTCTTCATTTGTCTAATCACGAAAAATGTACAAATATTGTCATTTTGTTTGGGTATAAGCATATTCCATGTATTTCTTATAGGTTCATAGGTTAGTACTAGGCTAACTGCCTGGTTAATAGTTCACCTAAATTGTGTAGTAAGTAATCTGTTACATATGCACACATGACGGTCTTCTCCCTAGGGTTTCCACTGAAAAAGGGCAGATGCCCACTATACACAACCAACACACAATAACATAAAATAATTAAATAAGCAAGCAAGCAAGCAAACATATGAAGAATGGTAATCATATGCTCATAACATTATTACATTTAACTGCACTGACCTACAGCACACAATGCCATTTTTGCAAAGTGCCTTGTTAACATAGTAGATACCACTTTTCAGATGTAGGCAGCAATGCCCTTTTATAACACAAAAAAATGCCTGCAATTAGTGAAATCAGAGACACCCTTTTGGATGCAGCTATACAATGACAATGTATGAAGCAGGGCCAGAAGATAGAACGCTGGGCCTACGCAAATGCCAGTGTTATAAATCTCCATTCCTTTGGCAAGTTTAACTTCATATCATTGGTAATTTCAAAACTGTAGACTGTAACAACTTCATTAAACAATTCTATAACTCCTCTGATCTGAACGCTAGAATGTTTTTTTTTATATTTTCATATGGAAATGTTATACTCACTTTCAATAATTATGCTTTCAGCAAGGTGTGCTACTTTTACAGTTTTGTGTCTATTTAGATTTATAGCTATGCCGACAATATTTCATAACCTAACTTTTTAAATATTTTGTACTTCACTGTTTGACTACAGCTTATACACTTCTTCACATCATTTCTTTACATCCATATATTTAACACTGACAAACATAAACTCATATTTTATACAAAACAGAATCCTGCTGCTGAAGTTCTTGTGTAGGACATGAGGGAATTTGTAGCTGCTTATACAGGTTGAAGCATTTACCCAAAGACTTGGAGATGGACAGGTTAGACTTGCTAAGCTATGTTTGACAGCTGTCACTGTATGTTTTTATCTAAAGTATTTGGCTTAACTGTTGGTGGCTTACCTTTGGTGAGATTTCCCTTGTGTCAGAATCACTTTTACCAGGTGTTGATGTAGAAGACTGCTGAGAGAGAACGGAGGTTGGTAGCAGGGAGTTGGTTATTGTTGTTACTCCTGATGATGAAGTTACAGTTGAAGATGATGGAAGTAAATAGTTTGCAGCTGAAACTGATGTTCTGGTTTCGTTTCTGGATGGTGTGGTACTTGCTGTTGAATCTGTCATTCAAAAAAAAAAAAATCAAACATGGCTAGGAATTAAATTTAATGTAGTAAAAACACATACAATGTTACATTAGAACACACTTTTTTAGGTTTTCCTCAGTTTCTCACTTGTTTTGATAGTTGTTGTTGTTGTTTCTTTCGGCTTTTCCTGGCTAGGGGTCGCCACAGCGGAACTCCGGTCCACTAATGATTGGTAGTTGATTTTTACTTGCAGAGTTACCAGCCCTGATGCACAATCTTCAACGAAGGTACGCCCATTCGCGCATGTCTCCACGCAGAAGACGCTCTAGCTGAGAATCGAACCGGACAGCGTCTATAGTGCTTTTACAAATAAATAGTAATATTCCCTTACATGATAAAATTAATTTGAATGTTGGCTGGAGAACATGAAAGTCTAACAAACTAAGAGGGTGATTATGGTGAACACCAGACCTTGATAAATCACTGCCCAGAACAGGAAATGATTGTTACACATTGGCTGTAATATTTAGCATAACTGCCAAAGCCAAAATAAGTTCAGTAAAATGGTTTAATTATCTTTTCTTTTTTCTTTTTTATACCACTTGGCAATCAAGCTTTGTGTCCATCTGAGAGTGGGCACATTGGTGATGATTATGGCCAGGGAAAAATTAAAATAAGTGGAAACAGCTTATGTGCATAACAGTGGCAGCTTATCTACTCTTAACCCCAACCTACAACTAAGTTTTTATCTTTTTTTAAGAAGGAGATTGGTGGGGGTGTGGTGGAGGTTAAAGGTGGAGGACTCTGTCTTCAACAGGTTACTGAGAGATGCTCTATGCCTGGCATACAAGCTGTCCTCTGATCTGGCTCTGACGCACTTTTGCACATCCGCAAAATGAACAGCATCAGAACCACTAGATCCAAGGATTTAAATTTTCCTTAAGACATGAATAAGATGTTGGCAAGACAAATTTGTGTCTCAGAGAATCTCCATGCGCTAGAGCAGACTCCCTATCCATGTGAAGCGGAGTCCATCCCTAACCCTATTTAAGTGTAACCTTGACCAATGTATGGGAAATTGGAAAGTCACCATGGTTCCTGTTGTCATGTCTGATAGACAGGGGCAGACAGTAATGCCAAAACTAACATGCCATCCCAACATAAACTCTAGAAAATCCTAACTAACATACCCCCTCCTAATAGACACCAATGATGTAAAAGGACACAGCTGGGTTTCATTGCACAGCTAGGCTTTAAAGGCTCTGGTGGTTATTAACTTAATATGTTCCTATGAACCTATGAATCCTCTTACAAACAAGTGATAGAAATAGCAGTCAGAAATGGATTGCCACTCTGAGCTGGTCTCAAGAAACTTGTAAGAATGTTATGATGGCAGCTGTCAAGAATATGCCATCACACTAACATTCTGACAACTATGCAAAAAAAATTCTGGTGAGGTCAAGTACCTCATGGAAGAGAGGTGGGAAGAACATACAGTAAGTATTTACATTATGCAAGCACTCTCATGTGAACAACCTTTGAAGAAGTAAGCTAATCTGCCCTTCACATAAGACAAAAAGTTCCATGTTTTACTGCCAAAAACAGTCATTTCATCAAGTACTAAGCAGTTCCAGATGAAGAGTGTATCTGTAACATGTCTCTGTGTGATACTGGTGACAAGGCCTTGAAACAGATCAGTGATTCGAGGAGATTGTCTGAGAGGGGACTGAGTGCTTGGTAGTAGTTTTCCAATCTTTTCCTTTTGTAGGAAAGAGAGAAAAAGCTATCAAATGACTTGTTACAATCATCTTATGATGGAGGTCAGAGGCAGCAGTGAGCATATGGAAAACGTAGAGGATGCAGTGAAGTGCTACTGACACAAGATGGAGCTCATTTACCTAAGCAAAAACTTCAACGAGACAATTCCAGCTTGACATAGATGATGGTTAATGTTGTCCCCAACTGTAGGGCCAAGACTTGTCTAAACCCTCTCCATATCATACAGTATCCTTCTGCATAGCTGGTATCAGGCCTCTACATACCTTTATTCAATCTTGTACCTACCGGAATAAAGCTAGAAGACTGCGAGTCAGATTTTACAAGAAGTGTTGACATGCCTAGCAGGAGTGCATCATGGAGGTTGGGTTCCCTGTAGGATGCTCAGGATAACAAAAGTGCACATATCATGCATAAGTTTTCAAATCACAACTAAGTGAAATAGTTAAACAGCCATTTCAGGCCACCTTGAATTCTAGCATAGATTTCAGCATGCACAACTTTGGTTACAGAGGGGCAAGCTCCCTACACCTAGACTGAAAAATGTACCTGCCGTACCACCTGTTATTCTCAAAAGATCATATGGTTTTGGGAAAGAGAGGATACAGTTTCTCAAAATCAAATATCCCTCTTGCTCCAAAACTGTACGTTCAGACTGAGAATATTAAGGGGAATGTGTAAACTGTACTAATGTTTATCTGTTCAGTACATCAGGGCTATCTAAAGTTGTTTATAAATTAGAAAATGAAATATTGTTTTGTATGGGGTACTGCTTTTCCTGGTATTAAAAATTATTTTTTGAGGTGCACTTCATTAGACTCGGTGGTAACTTCAGAAATAATGAAGTAAGCTTCTTGACTGCTTGTAATCTGTGCATCTTTCTTACCATTAAAAGGAATTACACTAAGACTTACTGATCCCTGAGATGAAAAGATCTGAGAGAAGCTGTTCAGATATTTTCATCACTGGGATCAGTAAAAAAAAAAACAGAAGATGTGAAGAAATAAGTTCTTATTACGTGCATTATGTTGTCTTTCAGCAAGTTTTGGACCTTGCTTGTTAATGTTTTAGTAACTTAGTTTGTGTTTGCTTTGTACTGCAGTGTTCAGTCTCAGCAAGTTTCCAAGGCTACAAGTCAGTGAGAAGAAAGCCAGATGATATGACAAGCAGGAAGGGGAAAAGGCAGCATATTGTATGGTTAGGCTAGAAAAAGGCCATCTATCTTATAATGGGCAGAATGGCACCATGTTTACTGCCACAGACGTGAAGGCAGATCTTGTGCCACAGGACACAGAGATGTACAGTCGTTATTTAAGCTTGCTGTCAGGACTCATATTATACATGTATGTGTATTCATCCAACACAATATTTAACGGTACATACATTTAACTGTATAAAGCCAAAGTGTCAGAGCTGTGATACATGCAGGTTTGTCTAGCCAGTATGCACATTTACATATGCAAATGTGCTTTAGCGTGCTCACATAACATTCCTCCTCTCCTTTTACTTTTAAACTTAGAAGAGGAGAACGGAACAAGCATGGACATTAGCGGCAGACCATTACATAAGCTGGGTCGGCAAATATTATATTATCTCTAAACCAACATCCCTGAGCCCCATGTACTGTTAAAGCAGTAATATAAACTGTTTTTTTTCAAAATGATAAATATGGCACATACCAGATCTTCCTGTCAATGATGATATCCACTAAACATTTCTATAGCACTTGTGAGCCTTCTATTAAAAAAAAAATTGTTCAACCCAATAATTAAGAACCTGGGAAGGGAGGATGGAGTTACTCAAGCATTCAAGGTAGTGTAACTGTGGCCTCAGTGATGTTGGAACAGTGACCGGATCAGGCCCTTCAGAGGTGCCTTTTATACAGGATGCTGCATCACCAGCATCATGGTCACACAGAGGTGGACACGGATTTTGCTCATTTGTCCCTTTGGCCTGCCATCCCTTACATTATGAAACTGACATTCACCTTTCCTCCAAACTTGCTCATGCAATACATCATCTTTTATTTAAAAGTATGATCATCCATCTGCCATGCAAATAGCTTTACCAGTGACCATCGCTTCCATGGTACTGATAAGTTTATCAGGTGTTTTTCAAAATTACATTGTCTGTTGACAGATCTGTACCTTCTGGTTTTACACACTTCTTAACTGGTATACATATCTTTCCTACGAACCACATCCTTTATCAACTAGAGGACTAAACCTTAAAGCAATGTGACCTAATTACCACTTGCATGTTCTGCAGTCTCTGGGCAAGACCTTCTGACCTTTGGTGAGACTTCTCAATGACATCTCTTTTGTCTGTGGGAATTGTATTTTGATTGCAGGCTTATGAACATTTGGTTTCAGTAACCTACTCTACAGCAGAGTTTTGTAGGACAGTATTAGCGGTTGTGTGCTTGGTACTCTAGTAAGCAAAAAGACAATTATGTATCTTGTGTTGCAGGGACACCTTACTGAGCTGCATAGATTTACATGCTTTATTTTTTTAACACCTTTATTGAATTATTACTTGTGACATAGGCACATTTACATTTATATAAAAGTAAACTGTATTAGTTAAAAATTAACAAATACTATGCTTCACATATACTGCTATATATCATATAACTTAAGCAACGTTGCATAAATTATTAAATTCCTGCTCCTTTTTTTAAATAAGACATATCTTTTTTAAACCATCACTTATGACATAAGCAATCATACGTTTATATAAATTAAAACAAACCACACCAACAAATCCTAGTTGCAAGCATTTTTACATCACAAACCATACTAGCACACACCCACTTGCAAACATTATAGATCACTTATAATCTACCCAGTTGTTTTCAGTCAAACATTACATAGTTCATTTAAGTTGTGCCTTCATTTAAACCTCATTCCTCCCTTGCACTTCTTGTTCTATTACTTCTTAATTTAATTTAGTCTACCCACAGATGGGCGAGCTAGAGATGTGAACTGCACAACACTATTTTGCTTGGGTTCATACTGAGTTATCATATCTTTAATTAGCCATTTGCATTATAGTAGACACAAGCTGTCAAGATCAGCTGAAGGCAAAAGAGGATGCTGCTGAAAGGTGCAAAACAGTTTTGTTGCACTGTAAGACAGCTCATATTTGATATGGATTTGTAAGCTGTTAGGCAATTAACTTTGTTAAAGACATTATTTAAGGACATTCACACTCTCTAAATATATAATTCTGAATTGGCACAGTCTTATGGCAATCCAAAATGGTAGTCTTCCCTCTTCTCAAAGTGAGTTGACTTTTGTTGGGTCAAAGGCCAGATGTAAAGGAGTGCTGGGGATAATTCCCATTCAAAATTAACTCTTTCTTTTTAAAATGTGCTATTATATAATTTTGTTGCTTACATCGATGTGCTGCCTATGTGTATTGTTATTTGTGTTTCTTCTGCAAATGTAATCAATGTTACCTGCTTGATGGATGCAGGCTCAACAAATCCACAGTTGATATTTCATTATGTATCCATTTTGCTTCATAAATGTCTTCAAATGTTCAGATGCGCACTTCAGAATACTAGCACTAGCAATACGTTATTTCCTAATACTGATATTTTCAATTCATTTGTTGTTGATCTATAAAGATTACTTCCAGACAGTCTGTACGAGTGCAATCCAGAAGTTCCATTAGAAAAAATGCAAGAGACGTGGGAGTTGCAGTCAGTGTGGGTCAATTTGGGAGGTCGAGGGTGTCACCTTAGACAATATCACCAACACTAAAATTAATTTTTAACACGACAACTGCAACTCCAAGAATATTATATATTTGGCTAAGTGCATGTTATGTTACAGCTTTTACAAAGGAAAAACAGAGAGATGTTTTAAAAAAAGAATTTATGACCATCTTGACTCTATTAGGCGGAAAGACAAAAGTAATGCCTTATACAGGCATATAGATAGGTATGGAGACTTACACACATTTAAATTTGCCATAGTGGAACAACTTACAATGGGGTTACATGGAGGTAATTACAAAGCACTATTAGGGCAGAAAGAGATGAAATGGCAGTTATTAGCTTATGCAGCTAATGAGCCAGGCATAAATGATTATATAACTATTAAGCCTATACTACAATTGAAGATTTAGGAAATACATTTTTCACAAATGGCTTTGTACAATTAAATTCATAATTAAGGTTTTTAAATGCTTTTTGAAGGATTACGAATAAGTATTCAATGAGACAGCACAAGCTACAGGCATTTTATGTATTAATTTTAAATTAAAGTTGTTATAATATAATGTGGTTTTAGATTTTTAAGCAATATTATGACACTTTGTAATAACACTTAGTGTTTATGAATGAGGGAAGTTGGTATATGTATTGCTGTACATTTATGTTTTGAGTAGGTGTACCTTTAAATGAAATTGTTGGCGCCAAAAAACTACTATATAAGGATCTAAATGCATTAAGTTTATGTTCTGATGAAGTCCATTGATTTATGGATGAAAGCGCTTAACCAGTGATCTATCATTGATATCTCCCCCACCTTTTCTGCATGAAAAAGACTAGCAGTAGTTAGTGATTTGTCTATAGCATAAACACTTTACATGTAGGCAAGGCCTAAATTTCTACACTCTCTGCATAAGGTAGGTTAAGGACTTCTCTGTCTGACTGGACAAAATTACAGTCTGCCTTAGCCAGTGACTTAGTAGCCAGCACAGTGGGTGTTGGTATCATCCTGGAGCCTTTGAGGTGGAACAGTGTTGATACTGTAAACTGCAGCACCACTTGCCAGTCTAATATACAGTGGTGACACAAAGTGGGTTAGCACTTGGTCAAAGATTAGATGTTTTTCAGACACAGAAAACTTTCAGAAACATTTGAAATCAGCTGCTACAGAAATGTTATGATAGACATCCTTTAAATCTGGGGTCACTAAAAAACTAAAAGGTGGGATATGAAATAAACAGGTCATAAAGGGATAACCTTTTGAACTTTGGAACTTCCACAGACTGGTTTAGAAAAGATCTAAAACTGGTCTCAGTGATGCATCTTTCTTTGCTACTGAAACCTTTCTGAATAAAAAAAAAAAACGTTCCTCTTTGAAGAAAGTGAGACACTTTCTATCACCCCCTGAGTTAGGAGATTCTGAATAACAGGAGGGAAAAAAAGACAAATGATATGGTAGATGAGGAGGAATTCCTTGAAAATCTTGGGAGAGAGAGATTCCTACCGCCATCTGCATCTTTGATGAATAAATCTCAGAACCCATTTGTCTGAGACAGATTTTGGGGAAGACTTAAAGAACTGCCAGTGTGAGAAAGGGGTGGGCAGACCTCTCAACTGTCCCTGATCTTCAGGGATGTCCCTGATATAGACTCCGATTTTAGGTCTGTCCCTCTTAATCCCCCTGAAAACTGGTGAGTGCTGAAGAAAAGGGTGTGAATTGTCCTTAATAAATAATGATAGCAATGCAGAGTCATAGATGTTTCACATCAGAAAATCTATATTAATCCACATTCTCTTATTCTGCAAATGTTTCAGGTTAATACTCCAAATATTTAGAAAATGTCCCTGATAGTCCCTGATTATTTGAGAAGTTGTCCCTGATTCTGTTGAGATTTGTCTCTGATCGGTTGATAGCTATGGGGGTGGGATTCTGTAGATAGTCATTCAGACTTATTGGACTACGCTTGTTTCTGATGGGATCCTCCTTTATTTTTGAAGCCCCCCGTCACTGTTTTTAAAAGTCTGCTAGCAGCTTTCTATGCTTGCTTATTTTGCTTTTTATAAAATTATGCAGAGGTAGCTGTAAAACCCTTAACAAATTTGGAGAAGGATGGCTGAAAAATCTGAGAAACCCCTTGAATTAGCTTCTCTACCTCTCTCAACACAATGTTTCAAGACCTTGGCAGCAGATGGTACAAACACAACCTCTCTATCTAAGGAAGAATTCAAAATTTCAACTTTAACACCCTCAGGTAGGTTTTGTGTACACAACCAAGGAAAGCTTCTCAGCTGAATCATAAGCCCACTTGAAGTGTTTTGTCACTCGAGACATAGAAGCAGTAGATAACACTAAGATGATTTTTTCCTCAAAAGAGGGAAAGGAAACTATAATGTTCAACTCAAAATAATCAAGAACAGACTTAAATATGCGAGCTTGACAATTAAGAATTTTTAAAATAAATGCTGCTGAAGAATAAACTTTTTCTCCTCAATCTTTCAAAAGCCATCCTTATGTGAAGAGGGATTAACATTTACAGATGCAGCAGCAGGATTTACCAAGGAAATCTCTTCTGCTTCAGATCTGGGGTTAGAAAATAAAAATGTGAAAGACTGAGGAATATACAATCTACCTGCTTTCTTAGTGGCAGCAGGCTGGCTATCAGGTAAGTTATAGAATGTAACCAAAAACATTTTCCAGTGCTGGAAGAACAGGAGGAACTGGAGTAGGTTTAGGAAATTCCATTTGCAATAAATCATAATATTTCTTAAAGACAGTGGAAGATCATTACATTTCCACTGAAACAACTGACTCATTCTGGACATGGTTTCAGAAAAAAAACTCTTTCTAAGGGACTGTCAGAAGTACCACCCTCCTCAGAGTCAGAATCAGAAACACAAGGACAGAAAAAAAGAAGTTGTCCCTTCACAATCATTTTCCTGTTCATGTCCTGAAAATCCTCAGAGAATGAGGAATCACTTTGTCTCTTACCAGTAACATCAGAACTGAAAAAGTCAAGAGCCTGAACTAAACACTGAGCCAAGGGTAATATATCACTCCTGTCCAATGTAACAGACACAGGAAAATATAGATTCTACACAAGCAGACTGACTTTTCACAGGCAAAATATCCCTAGGAACAAGGATTCCAGTCTGGCTAATTACAGCAGCATTCCCTATCCCCTCCTCTAAGACCAGCAAGAGTGATTCTTTCTTGCCTGCCAAAAGCACTCTAAGGTACACAGGGAAAAATCTACCCATCCAGTCCATGGTGGCTATAGGAACTACACCAGAGGGAGCCAAGGAAAAAGATGCATGGTCTGAGAAACCAGAACTGACTACTACAGAGCCACCCATCTGTGGGTGAGGCAAATTTATAGCCTGCTGAAGGGGCAAAGTCTGTTTAGAAATGTTCTTCTTTTCATGGTTGGAAGAAGGAAGAATCAAGGACCCATTAAGTTGTTCCACAGAGAAGCCAATAATTATGCCTAAAACCCAGGTAAAACTGACAGACAGCAGTAGTTGGTGAAAAGGGTAAGCATTAAGTAGACTTTTCCTATAAAAAAAAACAGTTTAAAACACTTTAAACATTTGCCCTCACCCTCTAAAGTAAATGAACACAAGTTTTAGTTGGGAAAAACCAAAGAAAATCTGAGTTTTAACAACTTTTTCCCCCATAAAACTAAAAAGATGCACTTCACAGTAAAAAAGTGACTAAAGGTCACTTGACAGTCCACAAAACACTTTCTCTTAGGCTGGACTTCCAAGATGGCTCTACACTGAGTAACAGCTTAATCGCAGCTCTCCCAGTTTGAAAACAGAACCTCAGAAGAAAGAGCCAGTAAACTCATATTTCTGGGTAAGTTTCAATAACTGGCTAGTAAGTGCACTGCCTGGATGCCAGCAAAAAGAAATTCAGAGAACCTGAAAGAAAATCAATCACAAAAGGTGCTGAAAAACAATGAATAGGAAGAATTCTGCAGCTGTTCAGCAAAAAGCACTGCAGGTTCCAGCTCTGGTGCAAGATAAGACTTCCAGTAGACTAGAGAAAAAACAAATCAAATGTACTCAGAGCTGATTAAAATAAATGAAACACTGATGGCATATATCAATTCAAATAAAAAGACTGGAAAAAGCTTTAAACAGATATTCAGATGAGGTGATAAAATTGTAAAAATCAGAGGTCATTGAAACAGTTCACTATGCAAAAAAGAAAGAGTAGTGAGCTATGTTAAAAATGTAGAGTGCAATTAGCTATGCTACACAAGACACATTTGAAATTAAATGAACATGTGAAATTGATAAAGACATTTTTTCAGGATGATTACTCAGTGGAATACCTGGGACAAAGAAAAACAGGAGTACTTATATTCATTGCAAGAGGAGCTCCAATAGTGATATAAGACGATAAATGAAGATAATAGTGGTAGATATGTAGTACTAAGGGGCTAATGGCATAGGAGGAGGATTACACTGGCATGTATTTATATTACACCTAAAACTGCTATAATGGAGCTAAGAAAATTATGGGAGAAATAATCAGTTTCAGCAGGGAATATTACTAATAGGTGGGGACTGGAATTTGATTTGCAGCAGTGAAAATGTGTCGAGGAGAGATGGGAAAATATAACAAAGCAGGGTAGATTGTTTTAAGAAATGTATGAAAATATTTGGCATGGAAGGTGTGAACTCAGTAATAGGAGTTTGGAGTGAATTTACATATTATTCCCCAAGCTACAAAAACTAGGCTAGGCTACACAGAACTTACATTTCACAGGAAAATGTGCATTTAACTGAAAGTTTTGATACATGTTCATTAACTACTTCAGATCACATGCCAATTATAACTAAAATAAAAATGCAGGGTAATGAAATAAAAAAATGAAAATATAGCTAGGGAGTGGGATAAAATTAAAGTGGATTTTAAAAAAGGGGGGAAATGAAAGAGAGATATGGTTAAGAAGTAATGAGAATTACTTACAGGGACTGACAAATGTCAAGTATTACAGAACAGGGGAAATCTCACAGAACAAAAACAGGAGCAATTGCAGAATGTTAAGCAGGAAATAAACAATTAACTTGATAATTTGCAAGACTGCTTTGGAGCAAAGATCACAACAAATTTTAGAGCAAAGACTTGAGCAACAGAATGTAGAAAGGGTTGTCATCAAGCTTAGGGAGCCTATAAGAAGGAAGATAACAAGAGATCCTGTACAGGTACTAGAAGTATTCTGGATATTTTATGAAAGTCTGTATAAAGCAGAGAAATATGGAAACCAACAAAAGGTACAAATGGAAATATTAATGGAAGAATTAAATATGCCATGGTTAGAGGTAGATGAGTCTCAATTACTAACAGGATAGGAGGAGATGAGATAAAAATGGTGATGTATAACCAATCCACGGGAAAGTTCCCAGAATAGATGGTATTCCTGTGGAAATTTACAAGCTAGGAGGGAAATAACTAATAAAGATCTGGAAAGTTTTGTTTAACAGTATTTTAAGAGGATGAGAAGCACCAACATCCTGGAAGAAAGAGGTGGTGGCTGTAATACATAAAGAAGGCAAAGACCTACCACATGCAGCTTCATACGGGCCCATTTCAATCTTAAACCATGATTATAAAGTGTTCATGCCTATAATGGATAAAAGAATAGCGGTTGAGATGCCAAAATTGATAACTATGGATCAGAGTGGTTTTGTGGAGAGGAGGCAAACATTTGACAACGTTAACAGAACATTGATGATCCAGAGGGAAGCTAAATGTAAGAACATACCATTGTTGCTGATGGGTCTTGATGCAGAGAAAGCATTTGACAGAGTAAGCTGGGAGTTTATGAGCAGGGCAATGGAAGCATTTGCATTCCCTGATAAAAATTATAAAGTTAATTAGGAGGATATATGAGGGATCTATTCTGTTTGAGCAGAGGAACCAGACGTGGGAGTCCTCTTTTCCAGAAGGGGTGTCATTGTTCCCCTTTGTTATATGCTGTATATTTAGAACTATTGGCAGACAAAATAATACACTCAGAAATTCAGTATTTAATTGGTATGGTAGTCAAGAAAAGCTGGGCCTATTTGCAGATAATATTATGTTATACCTGATAAAACCAGAAAAGGACATTTCAGTGTTGTGGAATATTTTGAAGCAGTTTCAAATCTTTTCAGGATACAAAATTAATGAAGCTAAAACAAATGCAATAGCTGTAAATTATGTACCTGTATACAAATTGGTTTTCAGCAATACCCACAGTTATTGGGACATGATAAAATGAAGTACTTAGTAGTATGGATTAAAAAGGATTCTGGTGTGGTAGCTAAGGATATGTGGGAAGAGACTAAACAAAAGATAATACAAAAAATGAGAAATCGGAAGTTCTGTTATATGGATATGTATAGCAAGATGCAAACAGTAAAAATATTTTTAGTCCATTTAGTTTTACACAAAGGTCAGGCATATTTTTATCAACCAGTAGAGAAGTTTGGGGTAGCAGTTTATAAAGAGTGGAAGGATTTTATCTGGAAGGGGAAGATGGCAAGAGTCAAGTGGGATAAGCTGATTCTTCCAACTGAACAAGGCAGTTTAGGATTACCTGATTTGAAGGGGTATGTCAGAGCTAAAGCAGAAACCTATAATTCAAAGTGGAAAGGGATGGCGGAATTGCTTAAACACAGTAAGGCCTTAGTGAGTCTAATTATGGTGGCTTCCAAAAAAGCAATTATTGGGAAATGGAAATCAAAGTCTAAACCAACTTTACTAGAAGTAGTGAATACAGTAACACAGATAAAACAACTGGAATTTGGATCTTTAGAAAAGGGTAGGAGCAAATTACATGCAACCTCCCCCCCAGAATTGTGGGAACAATACATGCAGAGGAATTATGAGGTTTAAAAGAAGGCAGGATTTGAATGAACTATGCAATGTATGATTGACAATGACTGGATAGATTATAAGTGATGAATAATGTTTGCAAATAAAATTATGTCAATATAGTTTGCGATGTATATGTTTGCAACTAAAATTATGACAATATGGTTTGTTTCATTATATAAATGTATGACTGCCTATGTTACAGATGATAATTTAATAAAAAATGTTTATTGTTTAAAAAACACCTTCTCTTAAGATAAAATAAGCTATTTGTCAGAAAAAACAGTAATAAAATAAAATGTGGAAGTTTTCTACCTTAAGGAAATATATCTGTTAATCAATAAAAAAACACTGTTAATCCTTGAAAGGCCAGAAGAAGAGTGAGGGCTCTTCTGTGGCAGGAAAGTTTTGAAAGGCTTGGCACCCAAATCTTTTTTTTTCTTCAGCTCTGCTACAGCTGATAACAGTTTGGGTGCGTGAAAGGTGCTCTTAAGCTTTAGAAATTGGCCAGCTATTATATACAATGTAACACATAATCCATATAGCTAAGGCTGCTGCTGATGAACATCTACTTTTACATAGATAAATAGGGTGAGACTGACTCATGTTTGTCTTAGGTGCTTTCTTAAGCTGGGCTGGATTTTTGCAAAGCAAGGTACAAATAATGTGGTAGAAGAGACTTTCATTTGCTTTATTTACCTCAATCTCTCTAATATTCTAAACACAGTCACAGAATACTGTCTGTAATTTGAAAACCAACAGCAAATTAAATATCTCAAGTTAGGGCTGCTCAAGATCATAGGAGCACATAGGAGGTTACTAGGCTATGGGCCCTGAAGCTCTTATAAGCCTAGCCAAGAGAGTTTTGCCCATGTTTAGACAAGTCAGCAACTGATGCCCCTGTCCATCAGATTAGCTAGTACAATATGCAATGAACTTCATTTCCATAGTAGTGGTGCTTCTCCCCTATCATTGACCTTCTGGATTCTCGTGTCATCCCATGGGTTCTAGACCTTTCATTCAGTGCATAATATGTCACTTAAAATTACATGATATTTGTACAATGCACTGTCTGTTATATCAAATAAAAACATATTGGATTATAATGCAATAATGCAATGTTCTTACATTATTACAAGTCTTTTTTTATTTGCAGTCACATTCTAACAGAAACATAAACAGTAACAAATTCAATAAGAGAAAATGGTGCCTGCCTAATGTTGTATTTCTTCAAAGGCAAAGAAAAATGCAACTTTCAAATCATTCAGTCTAGAGTCAGGGACAATCCAAATAATAATGGCAGAGGTTCAAAATGACACTTTTTGTTTATAAGTAGGTGCATTTGCAAAGCTGTTTGCTCAGTCAGATTTGTGTTAACAGCATCGGCTAAAGGATGTGTGAAGATAGGTGAAGGCTGACAACCTAGCTAGACAGAATTTTGTAGATATTTCTGTCATTTGTAAATATTAATATACGCCACAAGCTTGTTCTCTTAAATGTGAAAAGACTGTATTGGATGTTGAACTGAAAAAAATGTAACAACAGTGCACACTGTTCTAAGAAAGCTGATAAGTCAAGCATTGTGAAATTCTTGATCTAAAACTCGGAGCCGAGATGTCTAGAGGGAGGCATTCTGCCTATGGTTTTGAGGCCAGAGTTAATGGCTAGAATTTACATGTATAATTTCTTTTATTGCTCTGGCTTCCTGACCAGTTGCAAGATCAAAAGGGCTATTAACTTCTAAGTTTCTGTCAGCCTGGGAACGAGAAAGAAATGATGTAATATGAAATCTTGCCGCCTCTATAGTGCCTTTTTTAGGCAAGGTTCAAATGACAAATTCACCACCGTAACAGGAACAGGCAAGCAAAAACTGAGGGTGATGCTACTCAATGCTAGAAGTCTAAATCTCAAAAATGCACTCACTCGAGGCACTCCTTAAAATGGAGAACATTGATATCTGTGCAGTGACTGAGACCTGGTTCAAGGCTCCAGAGAGCACCCCTGCACTACCAGGCTATAACTCATACCACACTTTTCGGCCATGTAACCTGGACCGGGACACCAAAGGTGGAGGTATGTCCATATTTATTAAGGATATCCACATCCCAGGCTAGTTGCTCAACATAAAGCAGCCGAGGTTATCCAAGTTCAACTAACTCTGGGCAGAACTGCAATCCAAATTGTAGCTTGCTACAGATCACCCACCATGCCCCAGGATTCCCACTCCTCTTTTCTTGATGTACTGGAAAATATTAGGGTTCAACCAAACACCCTAATAACGAGTGATTTCAACTACCCCACCATTAACTGGGAAAACTACTCATGTACCAACTCCTTCACTCAACGCTTTCTGGAATTCATAAACTCCAATGCCCTGGATCAACTTATCCACACCCCCACCAGGGGGCAACAATATCCTACATCTAGTCATTACCAACATGAGTGACTGGTGTTCCACACCTGAAGTCAATGCCTCATTGATCCGATCCGACCATAAGCTAATTACCATAGATATCTACATCCTGCACCCACCCCCCCCATTAAGGCAACCATGGTAAAAAATTTCTCCAAAGCCAACTTCATGCTTCTTAAGACAGAAGTGGTGAACTTCATGACACCCATGCAGATGGACAATACAGTTATGACTACTGAATCCTACACAATTGCACTTTATAAGCACTTACATGAGTGCATGGATCGTACTATCCCTAACAGAACCAAGACACTATCCTCCAAAAAAAGGAAGCCAATCTGGTGGTCCCCTGCCATAAACAAACTGTACAACAGAAGGAAGAAACTGTTGCAAAAGAGAGTAAAATCCCACAAGTGGAGGAGCTCCCTGGTCAGCCTCAGTAAGAAGCTGCGATCCCTGATAAAATCCTCCAAAGCTAGTTACGAAAACAAAATCATCACTGATTCTAAAGACAACCACAAAGCATTCTATAGCTATGTCAAGAATCTCAATGGAAATACTCAGATCTGCTCTGAGTTACAGCACAATGGCACTAAATATACAGACCCAACTGATTTTGCCAACATCCTGGCAGATAGGTTCAGTGCTAACTTTACCCCCTATCACCCCCTAAAAAGCCCATCTCTATACCAGAAGAATGCAAAGTTCCTGTAATCACAGCTGCATAGGTAAAAACCACACTCTCCAAAGCCAAGAACACAGCATCCATGGGACCAGAAAACATCCCAGGCTGTGTTCTATATGAACTACAGAACGAACTGGCAGCCCACCTAAGTACCATGTTCAATCATAGCCTTACCTCAGGCTTTGTGCCTGCTGAATGGCACACAGCAATGGTTATCTCACTTCACAAGGAGGGAGCCACCACGGACCCCAGGAACTACCGCACCATTAGCCTGATGAGTCTGGTCTGCAAGGCCATGGAACATATCATCATGGAACTTATAAACAAAGACATTAGTAATTTCCAAACTCTGGACCCTACCCAGTTCGGGTTTGTAAAAGGCAGATCATGTCTCCTAAACCTGATAGACTTCTTTGAAGCAGTCACCAAAGCTGTAGACAAGGGTAAGGTGGTTCACACAGCCTATCTAGATCTTGCCAAGGGATTCAACACCATCCCCCACACTGGAATTATAGATAAACTGACTAAACTAGGTATAAATCCATATGTCACAAGATGGGTTGTCAACTGGCTCACTGACAGAACCCGCACTGTGAAAGTAGCAGACTCCAAATCCGACTTCAGACCAGTGACAAGTGGAGTACAACAGGGTTCAGTCCTGGGTCCTCTCCTGTTTGGTATCTACTTCTCTGAAGTACAGGCTAACACAGAAGGTCTTTGGCTAATGAAGTTCGTAGATGACTGTAAACTAGGAGCCATAATCGAAACTCCTAACGATGTGGACATCCTACAAAAGGGCCTCACTGAGACAGATGCCTGGTGTCAAAGCCATCAAGCTCAATGCCAAAAAGTGCATTGTCATCCCCTTTGGTAAAAACTCTGTACCCATGAACTACAACATAGCCGGTAGTATACTTAACACCAAAAGTTTGATAAGAGACCTTGGGACACAGGTGGATCGTAGTCTCTCCTTTGATAATCACATCACCACAGTAGTCAGGAAATCCTTCTACATGGCACATCTCATCACAAAAGGTTTCTCATCCAGAAAAAAAGAGGTCATTGTTCCCCTCTACTCATCACTCATTAGACCCATTATAGAGTATTGTACCTCACAAGACATCTACAACAACTGGAAAGGCCGCTGAAATACCTCACAAAGAGGATTACCGACCTCAAACAGATGCCCTACGCAGACAGTCTCAAAAAACTCCAGCTTCACTCCGTCGCATATCACCTATTCAGAGGTGATCTCTGCCTAACATACAAAGCTATGTCAAACCCAGAGCTGTTGGACATGCTCCACTTAAAGAAATCCCAATCCCTCCGAGCTACACGCTCTAGGGACCTAAACCTTGTCACCACAATAAACAGAACATGCCGGAGGGATATATTCCTGTCCCAGAGACTTCCGATACTCTGAAATAAACTACCTATCTATATCAAACAAAGCTCCTCATTAGCACTCTTCAAGAAAAATCTTGATGATTGGATGGGAGATAGGAAATTCACCCCGGGGATCACTATGTGGCTCTGCTCGACAGTGGCACAGGAAAATAATTTTCTTGGGTGGCAAAAGCCAGGGTACATTTTTGGCTGGGCTTGTATAGGCCCCAGGGCCGATAGCCTAGTACCTACCTATGAATCTATAAATTAATTAGTAGTACTGTGTTATCAATTTGAGAGAAAGAATGAGGGCATTTGGCATTTGTTTTGACAACATCCAACTCACCGGCAGTGAGTGTGTTCTATATGTAAGTTTATTTTTGAACTGTGTTTTCCCTTGGATAGAGCTGGGAGCTAGGGAGATTAGATTAGTCTTTTTTTCTGTAATAATGTCAGAACTTTTCTACTGTATTATTTTAAGTATTTCTCTGTGATCTCTGAACTCTTGACTAGCACTGTGCAGTAAGAAAAGTTGTCTTGTGTTTTTATTACTTATTATTAAATACTTTTAAACCTTTCAACTGTGGCTGTTTTGTGTAGAGATAATTTAAGCTAAGAGTACATTGCATGTATTTAGTGATATTGTACAAAGCCACTCCAATAGCCTTGCTGTTCAGTCACACTTACCATTTGGATAATAATATCGCACAGTATAATTTGACACCCTTTATAAGGGCCTTTTGGTAGCCGATAAATATTAGTGGGTGGTGGCAAGTGGTACTACCGTATCGTCTGGGTAAAAGGGGCACAGCTGGAGAACCTGTGCAAGCCTTCCCCAGGAGTGTCTGTGTGGTTGTATGTAACTCTTATCTCAAACTGCGTGTGTGTGTGTGTGTGTGTGTGTGTGTGTGTGTGTGTGTGTGTGTGTGTGTGTGTGTGTGTGTGTGTGTCAGCTACTTGGGCAGGGAAACAATGCACTGGTTGGACAGAGAGGATGCTGGAGGTATTAGCTTGCCCACTAGTCTGAAATCTGGACCCTATAGCTGTGCTAATTGGCAGTCTTAGTGGGGATCTGGAGAGAAAGGGAGAAACCAGCCCCAGACTGACTGTGATCTCTGTGTGCTCTTAAGGGAAACTGTATTTTACTGTGTGTGTATTTTTTATCCTTTCCTTATATGGACGCCCCTCACTGGTGTTAATGGTGAGGACTGAGGCTCCTTGATTGCTGGGCCAGTGCATGGGCATCACTTGATGTTTCTAATGTGTCTACCTGTGCTGTTTAGTGACATCAGTCCCCATTTTTCTATAACCATATATTTTACAACAGACAGCAATGCAGGAACAGCTCAGAGCTAAGAATGGAGGCAGAGTCTGATTGTGAAGCATTGATAAACAAAAGCTGTTTGCTTGCATATTGTAGAATTACAAGAAACAAGGATCATGTGGGGCAAAAGAAGGGCTAAGAAGGCAGGTTTTATGAATTACCTCTTTCCAGTTAAATAAAACTGTAGTGGACTTTACTCACAGCCTTAGATTATATCCAGGGACCAAAATGTAAACAATCCATACAAAGTATCTTTCATACTGACTCAACCATACATTTAACCTGATTATTACAACGTCATGAAAATATGTTCAACAACTACTTCAAAAATTTCAGTCGGAAATAGCTGGTCCCCAAACCTTTCAAGGCAGTAGCCACAGATAACGGTTTCAGATTTAATAGTGTTAGGTTTCACACTGACTGATTTTACATAAGGTTTAAATTATAACCGGGAAGACAGTTGTATGCAGAGTGTTTATAGATTCATAGGTGCGTACTTATCTAATGGCCCTGGAGCCCTAACAAGACTAGCCCATAGGATTACCTGGGCATTGTGACACCCAACCTTAGTTCCCAGTGCCTCTGTCGAGAAGAGCCACTGGAGTGATCCCTGGGGTGAATTTCCTATTATAAAGGTTAGGGTACCCAAAAAGTACAGTTGTGTACACTTACCATAAATGTAGATGTTCGAGTGTATTCACTGTTGCAGTCATTACATTTGGGTAATTTGCTGGCAGGTTGCCCTCAGTCGGCCTGAATATCAAAGTCTTGGGTCCTGCGTCGGTTGCTGTCTCCTGTTCCATGATGTCGGGTTGTCAGGGGTATAAAACATGCAGCCGATGCCATTTTATCCAGTTTTTCTTGCCCCAGATGTCAGGTGCCCCCCAAAATGGGGAGCAAAAATATGTATGTATGTATGTATATATATATATATATATATATATATATATATATATATATATATATATATATATATATATATATATATATATATATATATATATAAGTAAACAGCAATATATACGTAAAAGCACTATTAATAACATAAACTTTACCTTCGTCTAAAAGCAAATGCACCCCAAACAAAGGCTTTAGAATATAGTGAAGGAAAGAGAAGTTCTAGAAAAAAGGGGGGTGGTGGGTGGGTAACCCGGACTGCAACAGTGAATGCACTTGAACATCTACATTTAAGTGTACACAACTGTACTATGTTCTTCATGTTTCACTTTTGCAGTCATTACATTTGGGTAGAATCCCAAAGGTATGGATGGGAGGATGGCACTAAATAGCATTAGGAGCGGCTATAAGGCCCTGCAGAACTGCAGTGGCAAAGCCTGCCCTGGACTTAGAGAAAAAAGGCAATTGATAATGCTTTGTAAAAGTATGAACAGAACTCCAAGTAACAGCTTCTAGAATGTCTTTGGTTAGAACTTTTCTGAGAAAGGCTGCTGAAGTAGAGGCAGCCCTGGTGGAATGTGACCTGATTCCCTTGGGCACCGGTTTACCATGATGCAAGTAGCAGAAACGAATGCAGTGGCTTATCCACTTAGAAAGTCTGCTTAGATACAGCCTTCCCCTCTGATCCTGCAGCAAATGGCACCAGTAGTTGCTCAGACTTTCTTAGAGATTTGGTCCTGTTTAAGTAGAATCTTAGTTGTCTGTGTACATCCAATGAATGCAGAATCCGCTCTCCCTTGTTCTGCGGATTTGTGTAAAAGTTGGCAGGTGAATAGTTTGGTTAAGAGCCACACTGGATACCACCTTAGGCATAAAAGAAGGATTGGTGCTGAGGGACACCCTGTCCTAGTAAAAAGTAATACAAGGCTCCACAGCCATGAGGGCCTGTAGTTCTGAAACCCTTCTTGCTGAAGTGATTGCCAAAAGGAAAGCCATTTTCCAAGATAAAAACTTTATATCTGCAGTAGCTGCTGGTTCAAAAGGAGGCAGGGTGAGTTTTTCCAGCACAAAATTGAGGTCCCAAGCAGGAGTTGGTGATCTTCTGGGAGGCCTTAAATTTTTGGCCCCTCTCAGATACTGTTTTAGCAGGGGTTGAGAAAAGATGGGAGGGTCTGTGTTGTAATGAGCCGAGATTGCAGAGGCATGGATTTTTATTGAGGAAAAAGATAGGCCCTTGTCAAGCATCTCAGTCAAGTATTGTAGAATCTGAGGAATATTTGGTTTTACTGTGTCCGTTCCTTGTGCTTGGTTCCAAGCATAGAATCTCTTCCATTTATCAGCATAAGATTTTCTAGTGCTAGGCCTTCTGTCTTCCAGAATGACATCCATCACAGATTTACTGAGAGGTGTTGTTTGAATAATTACATGATCAGCTATGCTGCCAGGTTCAGAGTTTGGAGTCGAGTGTGCAGAATTTGGTTGCTCTGCTGAGACAGTAGATGAGGTATTTGAGGCAAGTACCAAGGAGGGAGTTGAGACATATTTCTTAGAATTGGGTACCAGTGCTGGTGTGGCCAGTCTGGGGCAATTAGGATCATCTTCAGTTTTTCCTGTCTGACCTTTAGTAAGACTTTGGGGAGAAGAGGCAGAGGAGGAAAGGCGTAGACTGATAGGTTTTTCCAACTGAAGGACAGGGCATCCACTTTCCATGCTTGTCTGTGATAAATCCTTGTGCAGAATTTGTCCAGTTGATAATTTTGGGGAGAGGCAAATAGGTCTATGTCTGGGCTCCCCCATTTTTCTGTTACCATGTGTGAAGACTTGTGGATCCAGTTTCAACTCGTGAGGATCCATAAGATTTCTGGTTAGGTCATCTGCCAGAGTATTTTGTTTTCCTGGCAGGAGTTGTGCTTCAAGATGTACTTGGTAAGTCAGGGCTGTGTCCCATGATGCCATGGCTAGTCTGTAAAGGGGGTAGGAATGTGCACCCCCCTGCTTGTTTATGTACCACATAACAGTGGTGTTGTCCATCTTTATCAGTAGTAGTCCCGGATGAAGTAAGTCCTTGAAGGCTGTCAGGGCATTCTGAACAGCTAGCATCTCTTTCTGGTTGATATGCAGATGCATTTGTTTTGGGTTCCATATGCCCTGAATGCATCTCCCCACCAGGTGGGCCCCCCAAGCATAGTCTGATGTGCCTGTAGTTAGGGTTTGGGTGGCAGGAGGTAGAGTAAAAAATCGCCCCTTGTTTTGGTGACATGTCTCTGCCCACCAAAGAAACTCCTGTTGTAGGCAGGGGATGAGAGGAATCATTGCTTCCAGACTGTGACAACATTGACTCCATAAACTTTTTAGATACCATTGAAGTTTCCTCATATGCAGTCTTGCATATGGAATTAGTAGAATGCAGGATGCCATGAACCCCAAAGCCTGCAGAATTTGTCTTGCAGATAACTGGGTTTTTGCTGCCATCTGTTTGAAGTATATAGTCAATTGCCTTTGTTTGTCTGGCATAAGGTAAGCCATCTGGACAGTTGTATTCAAGCTTGCACCCAGGAATGTAATTTTTTGAGAGGGTGCCAGTTGTGATTTCTTTTCATTTATTGTGTACCCTAGGCATGTTAGGAGCCTTTTTACAAACGCCAGATGTTGAAGAAGAATGTCCTTGTTTTCTGCTTGAATGAGACAGTCGTCCAAGTGAGGATAGATTTGTATGCTTCTTTGTCTGCAAAATGCAATTACTGGTGTCAGGCACTTTGTAAAGACCCTGGGCTCAGTAAATAAGCCAAATGACAGTGCAGAAAATTAGTAATGCATAGAGCCTGCCTTGAAGCTGAGGTATCTTCTGCACAATTCCCTTATTGGGATATGCAGATATGCCTCTTTTAAGTCTAGAGTCACTAACCAAGCGTTCTTGCCCAGCATGGGCATTAACTGTTGTAAAGTCAGGATCTTGAATTTTGGAATGTCCAAGAACATGTTCAAAATCGATAAGTCCAGTATTGGATGCCAGGCATTGTCTTTTCTGGGTACCAGGAACAGTCTTGAGTAAAAACCTTGTCATTTTTCCTGTTGTGGCACTGGTTGAATAGCCCCCATATCCATGAGGGATGTAACTTGTTTCTGAGCCTCTGCCCATTGATTTTGTGGCAGATCTGGCCAACAGTTTGGAATTGGTACTTTTATACCATCCTTTAGTCATGAAGGGATACAATATTTTTATACTACTTTAAATGTTGCTGTTGAGAGAGGGCTGCATGATTTTAATAAGCAGAATAAAACTATTTTTTATAATTTGACTAAAAATGAATGGAAGATGTTACTGTCATTAAGTGCAAGAAAAGACTTGATATTTAAAGCTGCAGACAAGGGCAATAAATTGGTAATTATGCATTATATACAATACCTGAACATGTGTAATGAACATTTGAGGGATAGTGATGTTTATGATAAAGTGGAGTTTTGTACATATTTAACAGCTATGCAAAAATATATGGATTTAATGATGAAAGGCCTAAAGTTGGGTTATTTTAGATCTGATGATGTGAAGAAAAAATTTTATGCGGATGGATTCATAGGTTCATAGGTTGGTACTAGGCTATCAGCCCTAGGGCCTATACAAGCCTAGCCATAACAATTCCCTGGCTATTTCTTCCCACATTATTTACTTTCCTGGACCCCTGTCTAGCAGGGTGACTGACGTGATCCCTGGGGTGAATTTCCTTTCTCCCATCCAATCATCAAGGTTCCTCTTGAAGAGGTCCAAAGAGGCACTCTGCTTGACATGTATGGGCAATCTATTCCAGAGTCTGGGGAGTCTCTGGGTCAGGAACCTATCCCTCCAGCATGTTTTGTTTATTGTGATGACAAGGTTTAGATCCCTGGAGCGTGTAGCTCTGAGGGATTGGGATTTCTTTAAGTGTAGCATGTCCAACAGCTCTGGGTTTGACATGGCCTTGTAAGTTAAGCAGAGATCACCTCTGAGTAGACGATATGCGACAGAGTATAGCTAGAGTTTTTTAAGGCGGTCAGCGTAGGGCATCTGCTTTAGGCCTGTGATTCTTTTAGTGAGGTATTTCTGAGGCCTTTCCAGTTGTTGCAAATGTCTTGAGAGGTACATACCAAATGGGGTGTTGTATTCTATAATGGGTCTAATGAGGGATGAGTACAGTGGGACAATGACCTCTTTTTTCTGGATGAAAAGCCCTTCGTGATGAGGTGTGCCACATAGAAGGATTTCCTGACTGTTGTGGCGATGTGGTTATCAAAGGTGAGACCACCGTCCACCTGTGTCCCTAAGTCTCTTATCACATTTTCTGTGTTTAGTGTACTGCCACCTATATGGTAATTCATGGATACATGTTTTTCCCAAAGGGGATAACAATACATTTCTTGGCATTGAGCTTGAGCCCATGGCTCTGGCACCAAGCATCTGTTTCTGTAAGGCCCTTTTGTAGAGTATCCACATCATTTGGGGATTCAGTAATGGCTCCCAGTTTGCAGTCATCTGCAAACTTTGTTAGCCAGAGTCCCTTAGTGTTGACCTGTACTTCAGAGAAGTAGATGCCAAACAAGAGCGGCCCCAGGACTGAACCCTGAGGTACTCCACTTGTCTGGAGCTGGATTTGGAGTCGGCTACTTTTACAGTGTGGGTTCTATCAGTAAGCCATTTAGCAACCCATTGGGTGACATAGGGATTAATGCCCAACTTAGTAAGTTTATCTATGATTCCAGAGTGGGGGATGGTGTCAAAGGCCTTGGCAAGGTCTAGATAGGCTGTGTGGACCACCCACTATTAGGGTGTTTGGTTCTATCTTAATATTTTCCAGTATGTTTAGAAAGGTGTAGTGAGAATCTTGGAGTATGGTGGGGGATCTGTAGCAAGCTACAATTTGGATTGCAGTCTTACCTAGTGTTAGTTGCACTTGGAGAATTTCAGACACATTGTGTTGGCCAACTAGCCTGGTGGTGTGAATATCCTTGGTGAATACTGACACTCCTCCACCTTTAGTGTTTCTGTCCTGGTTTGGTGGCCGAAAAGTGTGGTAAGAGTTGTAGCCTGGTATTGCAGGGGTGCTCTCTGGAGCCTTGAACCAGGTCTTAGTTACTGCACAGATATCGATGTTCTCCATTTTTAGGAGTGCCTCGAGAGAGTGCATTTTGAGGTTTAGACTTCTAGCATTGAGTAGCATTACCTTCAGATTTTGCATGCTTGTACTTGTTACAGTGGTGGTTTTGTCCTTTGAAATTTGCCTAAAAAAGGCACTATAGGGGTGGCAAGAGCCTTAGCCAGTAACCTGAATCCCAGGGGCGACAGGTGCAGACCATCTCTGGCAAAGCATCGTGGTCTGTCAATCATGTCGTCCCAGGCAGACAGATACTGGATCCCCTTTGAATGACACCATAAGCTTAGCCAATTGTTGAAGTCAATCATTTTATCCTTATATTGTGGTATCATTCTGGGCGAAGGCAGGATGCTACTCAGGGCTAGGGTCATACCTGCCTGGGCCACATGATCAGAGAGCTCTTCCATGTCTCTTTTCATGTAGTCCAGGGAGGTACGTCTCAAGTCATTCACTCCAACATGGACAATGACAGAGTCATATTTGTACTTGTTGTGGAGTGACTTGAGTGCATGCGTTATGTGGCAGATCCTGGCACCCGACAGGCAGCTGACTGTAATTTTCTCCTTATTCAACCTGGTGAGAGGGACATCAGTGTGCCGGACTATAGAGTCACCTATGACTAAAGTGTTAGGTACATTGTCTTGCCTTAGGGGCTGTTGCTGGGTGGCACACTGGTGTTGTGAACTATGTGACACATTGGTTTTGATTGGTGTTTGTTTGCGTTTCAGCTTCAGAGGTCTTTGTTGCTTGGGAAGGTTACATTTAAGGGCCTCTGCATATGTGGATTTAGTGTTGCTATATGTGGGTGTTGGTGGTGCGGGTTTAGAAGGGCTATGTGTTGCTTGAGGTGTAGTGTGGGTGTTAACCTTCTCCTCTTGACTGTTTAGCACAATCTTGGGTGGAGAGAGCTTTGCTTCCAGTTTGGCTATGTAAGTGCATCTCTCACTGGTTGTAGTGTTGGGTGGTAGGAGGACAGGGTTGTCTGTGTACATGAGGCAATTGCTGCATTGCCCCAGTATGCCCAGATTCACCAGGTGGACAGGAGAAATCACCGGAAGCTGACCCTTGGACATGCCTGGTTTGGGGCTTTTTTTTTTCTTTGTAAAGTATAGGAGCTGTTTCCTTAGCAAGGTACTTTGCAATTATAAAAACGCAAAACGAAAAACTGCAAACCAAATAACTCCTGAAGGCTGAAAATCCAGAAATCACTGCTCGAACAAGGAGGATAGTTCACAGGCCACTTTATTCACAATATGAATCCAATACTGGCAGGAACACATACAATCCAAACGTAGGTTAAGCGCTTTCATCCGCATATAAGGCAGATTTCATCAGAACCTTTGGTTCCATTGAAATGAAGCTATGAGTTCCGCTACTTTCTAGCGTAGATCTTTTTATTGTCTTACTGTGGTAAAAGTGGTAGTAATCCTTCAGCGTTCCAATCTGTCCGAAATTCCTGTAACCATACTTCTCAGCTATCCTGTCTGCTTCATCAGGACCCCCGCTTATCCGAACCCTGTTTGGATAAGCGGGGGTCCTGATGAAGCAGACAGGATAGCTGAGAAGTATGGTTACAGGAATTTCGGACAGATTGGAACGCTGAAGGATTACTTTGCAATTATAGGCTGTTTAGTGCCTACTATTAATTTCTCCTTGTTAACAAGGAGAGTTCAGTGTTTGTATGAGTTTAAGGCTTCCTAGTGCTTTCCAGCAGGTATTAGAGAAAGTGCTAGTCACAGGGATGCTTAAAGGTAAGATTGAAAAGAATGCACTCTGCAGTGTGCACTAGAGAAGTTAGATGTGAAAGTAGGTAACGTGAGTTTTACCTGTTTAAAAAGTTAAGGTTTAGTGGAGAGTTACTATTTTTAAAACAGCAAGATGGATTGAAAGGGGTGGTCACTTTTGTATTTTGGTACTATGAAATACTGTAGGATGGCCAATAAATTTAAATAATTGAAGGGGTGGGATTTCAAAAATGATGATTTTGTGATTACACACATAAGCCAGAGAAAGTAGAGAGAAATGAGATATATGGTCAGATTAACATAAGAGGCGAGCAACTAGAAAGACAGTGGTTCTTATTTCTGCCTGACTCAGAACAGAGAGAGCTGTGGTCTCTTTTGAAGTTTTAATATGCTGTTAAAACAGAATGCAAGCAAAACACAAGGTAAAGAAAACAAACTACAGTATTCAAAATATAGAAAGGCAATACAGTAATACAAAAAATAAAAGCAAACTAACCTTTCCTTCACAGCAAAGTGTAGCAGAGTCTGGATGAGCCTTTCTGGTAAAGCTCTGAAATGTTTTAGTTTACTCCTTAAATAGAAATTTTAGTTCCTAGCTCCACCCCCTCTGTTACAAGTGATTAACCTTAAGTGACCTCTTCTGTCTTATGAATGAGTCCTTAATTAATCAGTTCTTATTTCTGCCTGACTCAGAACAGAGAGAGCTGTGGTCTCTTTTGAAGTTTTAATATGCTGTTAAAACAGAATGCAAGCAAAACACATGGTAAAGAAAACAAACTACAGTATTCAAAATATAGAAAGGCAATACAGTAATACAAAAAATAAAAGCAAACTAACCTTTCCTTCACAGCAAAGTGTAGCAGAGTCTGGATGAGCCTTTCTGGTAAAGCTCTGAAATGTTTTAGTTTACTCCTTAAATAGAAATTTTAGTTCCTAGTTCCACCCCCTCTGTTAACAAGTGATTAACCTTAAGTGACCTCTTCTGTCTTATGAATGAGTCCTTAATTAATCAGTTCTTATTTCTGCCTGACTCAGAACAGAGAGAGCTGTGGTCTCTTTTGAAATGGCAAATTTTTACTGTTTACCCAAAATACACAAAGATTTGGTTAACCCACCGGGTCATACAAAAGTTTCGGGTAAAGAATATTTTTTATAAAAAATAGGACAAGTTTTACATTTTTATTTATTACCTAAGGTACAACTGTTGCCCTCGTACATAAAGGATGTTTTTGATTTTTTTAGGAAAAATTAGCGATACACAATGGAATGATAAAATGTTCTGGGTGACTGTAGATGTGAAAAGTCTATACACGAGTATTCATCATAATTTTGGGATGGAGGCCCTAAGTTTTTTTTCTAGGCAATAGCCCAGTGATGGAATATATTATTAAATTAGTATATTTATGTCTTAAAAATAACTTTTTTGAGTTTGATGGAATTCTGTACCGTCAAAAACAGGGAACAGCGATGGGGGCAGCTTTTGCCCCCTCATATGCAAACTTAAGTATGGGCCTAGTTGAGGTAGAATATATATATATATATATATATATATATATATATATATATATATATATGTCAAGTTTTTTCAAGATCATGTAGTGAAATACTATAGATTTATTGATGACCTTATTTTTTATGTGAAGGAGGTGAAGATGAGGTAAAAAGGTTTACTGTTAGCCAACAGGGTGCTGGCAGAAATTGGGCTACTGTTGGCCGAAGGAGGAGAAGAGGCGGAAGGCATGGCTGAAGACAGGAAGAGAGGAGAAAGGCTAGGACTGTGGTAGTGAGGATCTGAAATTTGAATGTTGGCAGTATGACTGGTATAGGGAGTGAGCTTGCTGATATGATGGACAGAAGGAAGGTTGGTATATTGTGTGTGCAAGAGACCAGATGGAAGGGGAGTAAGGCTAGGTGTATCGGAGGTGGGTTCAAATTGTTTTATCATGTTGTGGATGGGAGGAGAAATGGCATAGGAGTTATTCTGAAGGAACAGTATGCGAAGAGTGTTTTGGAGGTGAAAAGAGTGCCGGATAGTGTGATGGTTATAAGGCTGGAAATTGATGGCGTAATGATGAATGTTGTTGGTGCATATGCTCCACAAGTTGTGTGTGCAATGGATGAGAAAGAAAAATTTTGGAGTGAATTGGATGAAGGGGTGATGACTGTACCCAAGGGTGAGAGAGTGGTGATTGGAGCAGATTTCAATGGGCATGTTGGTGAAGGGAACTGTAGTGTAATGCTAGGGCTTTGTATTTTGTATTCTGTATTTTGTCTGAGGAAGGCTGTATATTATTGCAGCCGAAAGCGCTCATTTGGAATATCTGGAATAAACAGTTCGTGCCGTTTTTCATCTGGTTGCTGCTGCCTGGTATTTTTATTTGAAGTACAGAGAATGTCAGAAGGAGTTGCACTGTGTTTTCGTAGACTTAGAGAAAACATATGACAGGGTGCCTAGAGAGGAGTTGTGGTATTCTATGAGGAAGTCAGGAGTGTCAGAGAAGTATGTAAGAGTGGTACAGGATATGTACGAGGGTAGTGTGACAGCGGTGAGGTCTGCGGTGGGAGTGATGGATGCATTTAATGTGGAGGTGGGTTTACATCAAGGATCAGCTCAGAGCCCTTTCTTATTTGCAATGGTGATGGACAGGTTGACAGACGAGATCAGACAGGAGTCCCCGTGGACTATGATGTTTGCAGATGACATTGTGATCTGTAGTGGGAGTAGGGAACAGGTGGAGGAGACCCTGGGGAGATGGAGATATGCTCTAGAGAAAAGAGGAATGAAGGTCAGCAGGACTAAGACAGAATATATGTTTGTGAATGAGAGGGAGGATAGAAGAATGGTGAGGATGCAAGGAGTAGAGGTGGCGAAGGTGGATGAGTTTAAATACTTTAGGTCAATAGTTCAGAGTAATGGTAAGTGTGGAAGAGAGGTGAAGAAGAGAGTGCAGGCAAGATGGAGTGGGTGGAGAAGAGTGTCAGGAGTGATTTGTGATAGACGAGTATCTGTAAGAGTGAAAGGGAAGGTCTACAAGAGGGTAGTGAGACCAGCTATGTTATATGGGTTGGAGACAGTGGCATTGACAAAAAGGCAGGAGTTTGAGCTGGATGTGGCAGAGTTAAAGATGTTAAGACTTGCACTGGGTGTGACGAGGGTGGACAGGATTAGGAATAAGTATATTAAAGGGTCAGCCCAGGTTGGAAGGTTTGGAGACAAAGCCAGAGCGGCAAGATTACGTTGGTTTGGACATGTGCTGAGGAGGGATGCTGAGTATATTGGGAAAAAGATGCTAAGGATGAAGCTACCAGGTAACAGGAAAAGAGGAAGGCCTAAGATAAGGTTTATGGATGTGGTGAGAGAGGACATGCAGGTGGTTGGTGTGACAGAGCAAGATGCAGAGGACAGAAAGAAATGGAAACAGGTGATCCGCTGTGGTGACCCCTAACGGGAACAGCCGAAAGAAGATGATGAGTGGAGTTACAACAGAATTGATTTTGTTTAGAATTTGATGGGTTAAAGATGGGCAAAAAAGTTTCTTATTTAGATGTAGTGCTGGATATTAATGATGGAAAGAACAATAGAACATCAGTGCATAGAAAATCTGATAGTGGAATCCAACAGTTACAAGAGTTCTCATCCAGCACACACACTTCAAGCTATATTACATAAAGAATTTATATGTTTATATAGCCTTTGTAATAATGACAGAGATTTCATAGCAGAAATGAAAAAGACTGCATATATGTTTAGATGTAGAGGTTATAGTAATGATTTGCTGAAAAAATGCTGGGACAGGTTTGTAAGAGAATATGTCAACAGGGAATTCTATAAAGGTATAGACATAATGTTATACCAAAAGGTAGTATAAAAAAGAGGATATTTATTTTGTGACAACATGCAACTGTTGCAGTTTGAGATTAGTAGATTTTGTTAAATTTTATTGGGAATATGTGACATCCCTGACAGTTTTTTTCACAATGGATTAACTATATGCCCATTATAGCCTACAAAAAAAAGAAGTGTTAGGGATTTTATAGTGATGGGACAATTTGTTACTCCCCTTATGAATTTTACAAGAACTCTAATAGATTATAGAACTACACCTAGTGGGAGATGTAAAGCTTGTAAACATATAATTAAAACCTTTAGTAAAATGTATGGTCTCAGCTTTAATGTGAAAGGTCAATATGGGTGTATGTGCCCTTAAATGTCCTTGTAATACATTTTATGTGGGAGAAAGTAAGAGACCTTTTAAAGTTAGATCAAAGGAACATATAAGAGACATTGTTATGAATAAAAAGGAGAGTTCAGTAGCTGAACATTTTAATAGAGTAGATAGGGGGGAGTCTGCAGGTTTAGTAGGTATGGTGTTAGGAAAGATAAATGGTGCTCAATATGACAATGTGGATATTAAAAATAAATTACTTTTTAAGGAATCTGTATATATTTTGAAGTCTGATACTGTAGCTCCAAAGGGGTTAAATTTACAGTGTAACTGGAGATTTTTTATTTAATGGTTTTATTGGAATGTTTAATTAAGTGTTTATTGATTGATTAGTGTGTATATTTAAGGAAGGTGTGTGTTTGAATGTTTTACTCCTTGAAGGCTACTGTGCCGAGACGTCAGAGGAAAATAAAGTGCTTTGGTTACTGGGTTGTCGTTTTGCTCTTTGATATTTCCTGTTGTGGTGGTACTCTTTGTACTTACTGTATGTCATTTAGTCCTTGCCTATAACCTGCAATAATTCTAACAATGTTTCCAGGGTATATAAAATCAGTTCCATACCCAACCATGGGAACAAGGCTTGATGTCTACCAAACAGCTGGAACATGCCCCATCTAAAATAGCAACTGAGAAAAAAATCTCACACTTTGCCAACAATATTATTTCTGACTTACAGAAACCTCAGTAGACCCAAATGATAAGGCCCCTTTAAGAGATGAAGTAATATAAAATAACCAATTACCATGTATTAGTTAGAATATTAGAATTAAAAGAAAAAAAATATGCAGCACCAACATAGTCACCAAATGGTTTACAAGAGGCAAATTATAACAATTCTAGGCAATATCCATGTATATCATACCCATCGATGACAACCACACCAGAAACCAAGGCCTCAAATAATCAGGAAGAAAAGAACTGACAGTCACCAAAAAGTGATAGGTAAAGAGCAAAGAACATTTCTGTGTTGCAATTTCTACTATTATATATCCACACAGCATGTTCAATATCTATGAAAATAACTCTTTATTGCATTTAAGTGCAACAAACATATATAGCAGCATTAACCTCCGAGACTGCAGAAGCCTACAGCATACAAGAAATGCCTTTCTTTTACAGAAGGTCTGCTTGTTGAAGGAATGACAGTGCATTCTGTTCTTACCTTTATTTAGTCCCGTAGTCATTCCAGTCGAACTGCTGGTCTCTGTCAATGTGGAAGGAGGCAGAGCTGAACTTGAGAGTGAAGAAGTCCCGGCAGTGGAAGATACCATCAGCTCCGATTTGTTAGCAGTAGTCTGTTCAGGTTTTGTTGAAGTTTGTGCAGTTTCTGGCACAGAGCTACTTGTCACTGTCTGCTCTGTGACAGACTTTGCAGATGAACTACTGAGTGCTGGTGCTGTACTTGTTTCTGCAATATTTTTCAGTGAACTAGGACTATTTACTGCTGTTACACTTGTTTGGGAGAGGGCTTCTGTTGTTTGGGAGAGGGCTTCTGTTGTACTATCAGCCTTGGCACTGCTTGTTGTAGCACTGCTGGCACTATTTTTCTCTTCACT
Source organism: Protopterus annectens (assembly GCF_019279795.1). NCBI lineage: Eukaryota > Metazoa > Chordata > Ceratodontiformes > Protopteridae > Protopterus > Protopterus annectens. The sequence goes on from NC_056745.1 coordinate 1,356,872,239, forward strand.
GGTACTTTTTTCAGTGGCAGGTGTAGTGCTACTGGCAACACTTCCAGTTGTAATGCTGCTTGAATCACCAGTCTGTGTAGCCACTGTTTGAGTGGCAGCTGTAGCACTACTTGTTAAAGGTGGACTTGAAGAAGATCCAGCTGTAATCTGTTCAGCTGAGGTTACAGTGGTGGGGTCTGGACTCGAAAGGGCTGTGCTAGCCACTGTTGTGACAGATTGAGAACTGCTGGGCATTGTTGTTGCTTCAGTAGAAGTATTCGCACTAGTAGCTATTCCAGGTACTGATAGGATCAGTCCTGAAAACAGACAAAAAATATGATCAGGTTTAAAATAAACAATGTCAACTTCTACAAAAGTCCATTACTCAAACATTTCTGTCAGTAAGTGTAAAAATTAGTTACTTTTGAAGCAAACATAAACAATTTAACACAAAACAATAAAAATGATTATTGAAAAAAAATAAACAATTTAACAGTCTAAAATCTAAAACCAACAATAACTTACAGGATAGGTCTGACTATGCCAGACTTTGATTTGTAAATAGGCTTAGGCATACAGCAGTTATAAATGCACACAATAAAACCAAAAGCTCAGATAGATATACTGAACCATTTAAAATACAATGCCTCACCAATTATAATAATGCCTACAAGCACTCTAAGCAAGGAAATCATAATTATTATTATAGTGATTTCTTTCTTTAATAAACCTTTTATTAAAGTTTTGAATATTATTATTATAGTTGTTTCTTTATGGCCTCTCCATTTTCCTGCTAGTAAAGTAAAACTCAAATGATTGCTCAATTATTTGGGTATGCAAACAGAAGAACAAACAACAGGCTTTTGCTTTACATTTTCACAGCTTACTGGGAAAACTGCATTTTGTCTGTGAAACGCAGCAGATTTTGTACTCTGGCATTCCATGCCTTTTTAAACTGATTAAAAAATATATGTACAACATTGCTTAAAATCTGGTCAAAAGGCAACCATCTACACAGAAACTTCACAAAGTGCTTCTGGAATTTCTGTACTGTTGGAATGAATAATTGTTAAAAAGAAAGAAAATATATATGTAAAGTATAATGCATGAATATGACAAATGTTGATATGGTTTGTTTTATTTTCTATTAATGTATGTGTGCCTATGTATTAAGTGATAATTTAATAATCGTATTTAAAAGATTAAAGTCATTAGACAAACATTTTGTGAGGAAAATTTGAACTAAATAAATATGTTTTGACAGTGGTAAAAGTAATATGAATGTAATGAAAAAAAAAAAACACAGACCCAGAGTGCATCTGTAAAGGCTAGCAGGTTATTTCAATCAATCCCTATGCAACTACCCCTCTTCCACTTCAAACCATTTACTTTTTTCAAACCTCCCAACCATTTTTGATACACTCCATTCTTATAATGATTGTGTGCTTCTAGAAATGCATTCCAAGGCTCTACAATTCCCTCTCTCTTGGAAAATTAATGTTACAAACTTAACGCTTACCATAATGGCAGACCTGGATTGGTAGCTCCCTCCTCTTTAGCAGTGACACTAAGTATGTTACTCCAGTTGAGGAAGCTTCCAGGCTAGCAGTCTAATGCTTGGTCAAGGGGAGGTTTGATAGTTGGCAAGAATGGGTATAAAAGGATACAAAAAAAAAGTTTGGTGAAGCAGGCAAGAAGCTAGATAGTCTTTCCACATAAAGTTGTACTGCAAAAAACCTTTCTCCAGATTCTGAAGTCCATGCATGGCAGAGCTTACAAAACACATTATATACAATAAAACTGAAAACTATATGACAGCACCCAGAAAAAAGGTCTTTGGTGATAGAAATTTCAGGACTGTTGAAGCCTTAGGATCAAAAGGTGGTGTGGTTAAGCTTCCAAAGATAAAGTGCAAGTCCCAAGCTGGTACAGGATCTTTGACCAGTGGTCCTAGGAGAAAGACACCTTTAAGAAAAATATGCAGACTTTAAAGGAGGCCAAGGAAAGAGACATGGCACCTTGAAGAAAGTTTGATACATCTGACAAATGAACCTTGATGGATGAATAACTGAGCCCCAAGTCAAAAATGTTAAAGAGGAGCCTGCACTGGCCACATAGTGGGATAAAGCTCTGAGTACAGCCCAGGCAACCTGAGATTGACTAGCGACCCAGGTGCTGGATGCATCAGCTAGGGAGGTAGAGCTTACCCATTCCTACAGTGGTTCACTCCTGGCTTGTGCCGCTACTATGATGATACAGTCTTGGCTAGAAAGAGGAAGGCTGCCATGATGCTGTTAGATGGTTCTGAGAAGATGAGGGCTTGGTCATCCAAGCCAGAGATGGTAACCCCTGTAGCCACAAGTGCGGTAGCATGTATGTGAGGTCTGAGAGAGTACAAGTGGTTACTGTGGTGTTTCAAGTGCTCACATCACCACCAAGGACATGGTTAGGCCATAAAATGAAATAGTGTCTCTCACTGCCAGGATACCATTGACAGCACAAAGCACTATCATGGCTGCATAGATAATGACACCCCTCTGAAAGTGTAACGAGGAAGGTCTGATGGTCAGCAGGCATGGGGCAAAAAGGTTCCAAAAGAGGTGGAGAGGTAGACAATAGCTGGAACAAGGGCCAAGCAGGACTCTGTGTCCCAGTCCAATATCTAAATGTAGAAATGCTTCCATTTACTTTTACACATTTTTCTTAAACCAGGTTACTGTGCAAAAGATAATGTTTGGACCACACATTGTTGGTAAGCAGTATCCCTGGCAATCATCATATGTAAAGATACCATAAAGTTAGACACAAGGAACAAAGATCGGGATGAGATTTATAGACAGGTGAGGCAGAGGTATTCTGGAAGGTTTCAGATATAGAGGCTTGTTGAGGATACAAGTCCACAGGAATGGGAACCAGGCTTACCAGGACCAGAAAAAGGGCAAGTAGGACAACTTTGACCTCCAGCATCCCGGCTTTTCCCAGATATTTGGGACTAGAAAGAATCAGTGGAAAAACATGAATGAGACCCAGGGCTACTTTCAAATGAGTGCAACACTACTGCAACCATTCAAGGGATGACTAAGTGAAAAGACGTTTTTGAAATTGGAATTAGTTGGAGATGCAAACCTATTGCCACACAGCTTTCTCCAATGCATGAATAACATTTTGGTTACAAACAGGCTGAGGAACCACTCACGAGGCATCAATAAATAATGACAGAACCTGTCCTCTAAAGAACTGGCTCGATGTTACTGTGAATTAGAAAATGTTCAGCTGTAAACTCACATGGCTTCCTGGCACAAGGGATAGTAATGAGTTCTCTCCCACCTGAAGATGCACCAAACCACTGCCATGATGTCAGTGTGGATAGCAACAGCTACTGTTGGGAGGGATTGTTTGAGCACATGCAAGGTGAGAAGGACTGCCCTAGTTCCCAAAATACTGATTTGTAGTAAGGCCTCCTTCTGAGACCAAGCTCCTTGGGCCGTCGACTCTTGGAAATGAACCCCTGCCATACAGCAGAAGTATCTGTGGCAACTGTCACAACTGAAGTTGGCATACCTCAAAACTGTACAGATTTTCTCAGAATATCCAGATTTTTGCCTCATATTTTTGGACTGTTTCTCATACAATTGTGGTTTTCTGGTAAATGCTCCATACTCACAAAAAAAAAAAAAAAAAAAAGCACAGGTTACAATATAAATTGAGAAGGCTTTCAGTCCCAGGGCCTTGAGAAAGAGAACATAACAAAGATGCTGAATGGAAAGAATAATTCAAAGAAACGGCAAGGAGCTCTAATACAAAGTACATGAAATAGAATGAAGTAATAGTGAGAGAATTTATGACAAAATTCAAAAAAGATCCTAACTAGAAACCCCCCTGGTTCAGAAACAGTATCTAACTTTTGGCTAACATCATTGACAGCTTTACACCAAGATCTAGTTGGGAGTAAGAATTATTTACATGCACATCCTGGACAGACACCAACCTGGTTAACTGCAGGAAAAACAATATTCTTCCTTAAGAGTGAACCTGCAAGCCATTCTAAGAACTATAAACCAATGAAACTATTAAAAATCATGACTGTCCTGAAGAGACCTCAAAATATGTTATATTTTATTTTTGTTAAATGCTTTCATCTTCCAGTAACAAGACTTCATCACAGCAATACCTACTACATCTAACCCCCTCTTAAAAAACTTTATTTGAAAACATTAATTAATGGTCTTAAAGATATACATACTAACCACAATAATAACTTTCACATGTTGTGTACCTAGTCCCTTTTATTTTTTTAACACATCTAACAGACATTTGTTCACTTAATCCTGGGTCTTTATCAGATCATAACCTCAATTGTCAATTTAATTCTGTCACTAGTAGTTCATTTTCATAATCATCTCCATGTTCATTTTGCCTCAGTTCAAAAAATAGATGCGAGAAAACCAGACATTTTATTCCATGCGAAAAGTCAAAAGTAGCACTTATCACTGAAATTGCTGCACTCAGTGATTACAGTATTTTACATACAGAGACACAAAGCCATACAATATCAGGATTTGCAGGAATAAATGAGAGGAATGTGGAAGAAAGGTACCCATATGGTTCCAATAGTAATAGGAGCAATGGGTCATAGTTAGATATGCTACCAATGCATTCATGTATGTACATTGCACTGTGCTTGTTCACTGAAATGTACATACACAGCTTTTTCTATGCAATTTGCATGAACTATTATGTTATGGCTTGCATTGCTGTATTTTTTTGGTTGTGAAATGTTTTGCATTTCACCTGGGCTGAGCTTGAAAATGGTCAACATTAATCGGTGCACTACCCCAGTAAATGTTTGTTTGTTTGTTTCTTTCGGCTTTTCCCGGTTAGGGGTTGCCACAGCGGAACTCCGGTCCGCTAATGATTGGCAGTAGATTTTGACATGCTGGCTTTCCGGGCCTAACGCACAACCTTCAATGAAGGAACGCCCATTCACGCATGTCGCCACACAGAAGACGCTCTAACTGAGAATCGAACGGGCAACGTCTAACTGTGAGGCGACAATGCTACTGCAGCACCACCACCGCAGTATATACACTACCCCAGTAAATAAACATATATAAATAAATACATATAAATAAATAGGTAAATTACGGAAAAGGGTGATTCTGGACACATTGCAGGTCCTGTGAAGAGCACTCTTGGTTAACATCAAAGACTGAAAGAATAGTAATTTCACTGATTCTAATAATACCCTGACTTAGGAAAGGGGTCTATTCTTGTCTTGGTATTAGATACCCAAAAGACTTGGAGAAATTAAACTGAGAGTAGCTCTTTTTTACTAAAAGGATTAGCACTTCCTTTCTGGCCTCAGCTCTTTTATAGAGTTGGACATTAGGAAAAGGTAAACACTGTGGATTGGGCCTCTGGAAATAACTGTCCTTACCTAGTTCTTGTGATCACCAATCAGGAGGATAAGTGGAGAGACAGACATCTATCAAATGGCTTTAGAGTGGCACAGTCAGGCAAACCTTCATGAATTAGCCTCACCCCCTCTCCCCAAGAACAACCAAGGTACATTTTATAATTCTGCCAAGTTCTCCTTTAGGCTGATGGCATTCAGGAAGTTGTTTCAGCATTTACAAGCGTCTTCCAGAATTTCTGTTAAGGAAATGCTACTGGCCATGCCTAAAAATAACTGACACTGACCCCACTCTCTCTATCTCTCTGTCTCTCCTAGAGAAGTTATGGTGAGGTAATTGGACCTGCCTGAGCAAAATAGAGGCTACCACCAAATGGGGTGTTAAGGAATTTGGCCATGGTATCCTTGGTGAATTCAGCAAGATGGAGCCAGGCATGACATCTACACGTAATGCTGTGACTGCTACCCTTACTGCCCCATCCACATTATGTATAAGGCACATGGAGATATGGATATAGAACATAAGGCTGACACTTAGGATAACTACAAGGCGTTCTTTAGTTACATCCATAAACTGAAAGTTAAGGCCCAGATTTGCGCTGAACTCATAGTTAATGGTACTACACATACAGAACCTGTGGATATAGCAAACCTGCTGGCTGACAGGTTCAGTAAAAACTTCACTTCCCTGTGCCACATATACCCCAAAGCATCCCTAACACCTGCCCCCCACCTAGTATCTCTGAGGAACAGGTCTTTCAACCCCTCTCCATGGCCAAAAACATTGCCTCTATGGAACCAGACAACATCCTGGGCTGTGTTCTACATAGGTTAAAACAAAAAGTAGCACAGCCTAAGCACTGGCTTCATCTCAGTGGAATGGAACACAGCTATTCTTATCCCTTTGCACAAAAGGGGAGCATCCACAGACCCCAAGAACTATACACCCATAAGCCTATTCAGCCTTATCTTCAAGGCCATGGAATGAATCATCATGGACCTAATTAACAAAGATAAAGGAAATCTCCAAATGCTCAACCCCATCCAGTTTGGCTCTTTGTCAAGGGGAGATCATGCCCGTTAAACTTGGTGGACTTCTTTGAGGCAGTCACCAAAGCCCTAGATGAGGGCAAATCTTTGCATACGGCCTACATAGACTTAGCCAAGGCCTTTGACACAATCCCCCACTTAGGCATCATTGATAAATTCACTTGGTATCAACCCATATACTGTCAGGTTGGTTGTAAACTGGCTTACTGATAGAACTCATACAGTCAAAATAGGGGACTCCACTTCCTCCAGCAGACCCGTAACCAGGGGTGTTCCACTGGGATCAGTTGTGGGACCCCTGCTGTATGGAATCTACTTCTCTGAAGTACAGGCTAAAACAAAAGGACTGTGGCCGACAAAATTTGCTGATGATTGCAAACTGGGAGCAATCATTGAAAGCCGTAGTGATGTCAACATCCTTCAAGAAGGTTTTACACAGAGTAACGACTGGTGCCAAAGTCATGGTATTAAACGTAATGCAAAAAAATGCATCATCATCCCCTTCTGCAAGGTTGATGTTCCTGCAACTACCAGTTCAATAGCAATACCCTAAGCACACAGTCAGTGATGAGAGATCTGGGAACACAGGTCAACAGCAACCTTAACTTCGACTGCCATGTCTCCACAATGGTAAGAAGGGCATTTTATATTGCTCATCTCATAAGTAAGGGCCTTGCCTCCAGAAAAAAAGAGGTTATAACTGCCTTGTACTCTTCCCTCATTAGGCCAATAATAGAGTACAGTACTCCCTTTGGTATGTTCCTTTCTAAACACCTGCAACAATTGGAGAGACCAAAAAGGTTACTTACAAAGAAAATTCAGGGTCTTCAATATCTGTTTTATGCGGATAGACTGAAATCATTGTCACTTTACTTTGTGTCATACAGACTGCTCAGAGGAGACCTGTGCCTAGTATATAGAGCAATCTCTGACCCAGATTTAATGGAAATGCTGCACATTCGCAAGTCAAATGGCACACGGATCACTTGCTCAAAGGACCTTAACCTGGTATGTGACATCAACAGAACTTGCTGGAGAGATTCATGTTAAGCAAAGCCCCTCGATGATCCTATTTGAGGGTAATTTGGATGATTGGATGGGTAACCAGAAATACATTCTGGGGGTTCCACCTGTATCCCTCTTGGACTGGGGTAATAGATGCTGATTTTAGAGTCTGCTTGACCCAGACACCCTTGGGAACAAGTGTTGAACATGGCTAGGCTTATAAGTGCCCTGGGGCCATTAGGCTAGTAACCTCCTATGACACCTGAGAAAGTAGTTTCTTCTTATCTTCTCCCTCTGTTAAGTTTTCTACAGTCTTGTATGCCTCTTCTACCAAGTCCCTCTAGAATCTAATAGTATGAGGCATGTAGTTTATCATCCTCAAGGTACACACAGAGGATGAGTAAAAGTGGTTTCTCACATGGTCTAAGGCATGTGACTTTTTGCTGGTGGATAAGCCACTTGGTTCTGTAGAATCTGTATTCTTCATGGCAGCTGCATCCACTATGGAGTCCACTTCAAGGCAGGTCTTTCCCTGTACTTGAGTGGCTGAAGGATATTATCCGGTCTCTTCAGAGCCAGAGCCACTACGTCTAGGTTATTCAATAATACTTCTGCTAAGTAGTTGACTTAAGAAACAGGAAGGCCTCCTCCAAGAACAGCTCTGACAGTGGGACTCCAGGGTTCATTCTGCCTTTACATAAATTGTGCTGAGGATCTAAGTGAATTTAGGACCCTCCAGCTGCACAGTTGGAAATTTTGACTCTTTATATTCATTAACATCTGTGATAATGGACTTAAAATGTAAGTCCATGTTTCTTCTCTTGCACTTGTACTTTCCTGACTGCCTCATACAGGAGAATTTCAAGATGGATGAAGCTGTTGGACCAGAAGCAAACTGATATCTTTAATTAAGGGTCCTCAGTCCAAATTTCCTGTGCTGGACAGGAGTGGAGAGCCAGTACCAGAGCTGTGTATGGAAAAGAGATGTACTGAGAATATGTTTATTGGGAAAGAAGTAAGTTGGAGACTTTAAAAATTCCATGTAGTGTGCTTTGATGAAAATGTTGAGGGAAGAAATGTATTTATTTATTTATTTATTTATTGACATTTGATTACCACGAAAGTCTGACTGAGTAGAAGCCCATTTTCAGTGGAGGCCCGGGGAGAAACGCTCCAAATTATTACAAAACGTTTTAAGAACTATAATTTTACAATTTTTAAAAATAAAACAAAAACATCTGCAGTTTAAATAATTATAACAAATGAGACATTATATAAACCATTGGTTAAGAATCAATACAAGTTATATGACAAATCATTTAATATTTAGAGAAATTTTAGACAGTTTTTAGAGAAATTAAAGAAAAGTTAGTTTAATACAACCAGGAATTGCAATATGAAGTAAGGGAAAGACAGGCTTAAGGTATATTTAGAGGGAAAGTCAGAGGAGACAATTTGATAGTTGTAAGAAAGTAAGTGAATAAAGGAGAGTAAGGAGGTATAAGGAATGAAAAGGTACTTGTTCACATTTATGGATACGGTTCATCCTGGTTTTGAACAAGAACAGAGCCAGATTTTAGCTTGGAAGTCTTTCAGAGTGGTTTTGAAAAAATGAAAAGGAGGGTGTTGATCTGATGGATACAGGTAAGGAGTCCCAGGCCTTAGAAACCTTGTACAAGTACAGCCAATGCCCAACAGATTTGGTAGGTTTGTAGACAGTAGTTTTTGGTCACTGGATTGCAGTGACCAACTAGGAACATAGTTGTGTAGAATGTTTTTTAGTGGTGGGTAGACAGATGGATGCTGGATAATTTTATAGGTGGTAGGAAACTGTGTATATGCTAATTGATGAGGCAGGTGTAACCAAGTTAGGTGTTACATTGCTATACAGTGTTGGGTTCTGAAAGGGGTATTTGCTGCAACTTTAGCAACTTTGTTATAGCACTGTTCAAGTTTAAACTTTTGAGGAGCCTGGAAGTTAGTAAGGATGGGAACACCATAAAAAAGAGTGGGGATGAGATAAGTAGTGGCAAATGTAGTTTTAGTTGCATCCATGAGAAAGTTTTTGGCTCTGTAAAGCATATGTAGTTTTTGTTGTTATTTTTATACAATTTTGCATATGCAGGATGGATGTATGATTATCATCCACTATCACTCCTAATAATTTGCTATGTGAAGGGACTTCAATGGCTGTATTATCAAGAGAGAGCAATTTAAATTTTGTTTTTTTTAATCAGAGAGGGGGATTTTGGGGAAAAAAAGTAGTAATTTGGTCTTGAAAAAGTGCCAAAAGCACTGTGCTGTTACTCTGATGCTTACTGTGATGGATTTGAAGTCTTCTTAAGACACTCAGTCTTGCTGGCTGGATTCTGCTGAAATCAAAGTCTGGTTATAGTTGCATTCACAGTCTGTTGCATACAGAAACTTGCAGAATATACACTGATGAGAGAATATACTTTGCAGCACCTGTCTTTAAGAGCAGTAACCAATAACTTTTTATAATAAACCACACATACTTCTGTTACAGCTTCAGAAAATGTTCTACTTTACTTCTTATATAGTACAGATGATATGAGAGATATAACATTTACCTCAGAACAAAATGTGTCCCTACCATACCCCTAACATAACTGGATTTAATAGAGACTTTATATATATTTTTAGTTAAACACACACCCTCTTAGTTTTGGAAAGATACTGCCTTGATGATGCAAATGCTGACACATCTGTTCTTGTGCAAATGCTGATAAGTAAACTGTCTTCAAGGAAATGCATTGTGGAGTAACTTTCTTAGAAAAGCATATTTTTAAACTTTCTTAGAAAAACATATTTTTCAAGAAAATGCCTTGTGGATAAACACATATCCTGTTAAAGAAAGCAGATTAGTTTTTTTCTGACATATCCTGTTTTTTTTACATTCTTGCCAAGTCTGTAAGAAGTCAGCTTTCTTGATGTGTGTGTAATACACTCATAAACAAGTTCCTTATTTTTAAGCCACAATCATTTAGTATGGATGCTAATGACATATTGTTAAACTCTATTTCTACATTTAAGCAAGTTTTATCTTATTCCTTATTTAGGTTGCATATTTATAGCAAAGTTACTTTAAACCTTAGTATATTGTTGAACACACTCTAACAATTCCTTCTTTTTTATTTTAAACAAGGGAAATAAATTCAGTATTATTTGAAAATACCTTTTCATTATGACAATTAACAGCAGTAACTTGACTAGCTTTTGTTAAGCAGATTTTAATACATGCAAATAATATACAACCAAGCATTACAATAACAATAAAAGAAATTAAAAATACAGTGATTTTTCCTGTCCATCCTGTAAATAGATTACTAAACCATTCACTCCAATCATCATTCCAATTTTTTCTAGTATATTGAGACACTTGTGCAATCACTTTTAAATGTGCTTTTACAGATTCTGTTTTATCTCGAATAAATGTACAACATTGTTCTCCTATTAAAGCACATATACCCCCTTGGGATGCTAATATGTAATCTAATGCCATTTGATTTTGCTAAACCATAGTTTGTATTGCTGTCATTTCGACAGTAATGTCAAGGACTGCATTGAAAGTGGCATTTGCCAATACCTCAACTAGTTTAGATAGTTTTCTCAGCTCCCAGATGGCTTTTGCAGCCCCGTACCAAGGGAAAATACCTGCTCCAGAGATTACATCATCTCCTAAATCCATATCTTTTAATTTAATATAATCAAGATTTTGATGATATATCTGTGATGTATCTAAGGTGTCTACTGGGTTTTCTGGACTTTCAATCACAGGTAATGTATCTCTTTTCTTTTTTGCATTTCTAATGCTTCCTTTTGGTAACTCTTTTACATGATGCATTGCTGGTACCACTAATCCTATATAACAGGTGCCATCCCATCCCTTTGGTAACCATTTATAAGCATATTTACCACAGATGTAATATAACCCATCTGATAGAGCAGCACTGCTATTCACCAGACTGCCATTTACTTGCCCCATAGTAGGAGTTTTATCATGTACAACTGTAAAGTTTTTATCTGTTTTACTTCGCCAACATGTAATATTGGTTTTGCACTGATTTTTATTATTTTGTGAAAAATGAAATACTGCTGTGTCACTTAATATTAACTGACCCTTAATTGGTATTAAAATAGGAAAACCATGAGAAAATACTCTATGTACTGGTATGTGGTTGTGAAAATTTATCATTTCAATTGTTTGAATACAATTGCTATTACCCACTGGAACAGTTCCATTTTGTTGAAAACATGTGATTCCCTGCACTATAGCAGATAACTGTACTCTTTCTCATATAGTACAGATGATCAGAAGATTCTAGGTTCGACTCCTGGCTGGCTCGCCATTGAAAAATTAATTTTATAAGTGCCAAAAGCACTGTGCTGTTACTCTGATGCTTACTGTGATGGATTTGAAGTCTTCTTAAGACACTCAGTCTTGCTGGCTGGATTCTGCTGAAATCAAAGTCTGGTTATAGTTGCATTCACAGTCTGTTGCATACAGAAACTTGCAGAATATACACTGATGAGAGAATATACTTTACAGCACCTGTCTTTAAGAGAAGTAACCAATAACTTTTTATAATAAACCACACATACTTCTGTTACAGCTTCAGAAAATGTTCTACTTTACTTCTCATATAGTACAGATTATGTGAGAGATATAACATTTACCTCAGGACAAAATGTGTCCCTACCATACCCCTATCATAGCTGGATTTAATACAGATTTTATATATACTTTTAGTTAAAACACACACCCTCTTGGTTTTAGAAAGATACTGCCTTGATGATGCAAATGCTGACACATCTGTTCTTGTGCAAATGCTGATAAGTAAAATGTCTTCAAGGAAACGCCTTGTGAATTAACTTTCTTAGAAAAACATATTTTTCAAGAAAATGCCTTGTGGATAAACACATGTCCTGTTAAAAAAATCAGATTAGTTTTTTTCTGATATATCCTGTTTTTTTTTACATTCTTGCCAAGTCTGTAATAAGTCAGCTTTCTTGATGTGTGTGTAATACACTCATAAGCAAGTTCCTTATTTTTAAGCCACAATCATTTAGTATGGATGCTAATCACATATTGCTAAACTCTATTTCTACATTTAAGCAAGCTTTATCTTATTCCTTATTAGGTTGCATATTTATAGCAAAGTTACTTTCAACCTTAGTATATTGTTGAACACACTCTAACAGATCTTTTTTTGGCTTCAGTATGACTTGTGAGTTAGGAAGCCATGTTTCAGTGGCTGTTAAGGCTTCCTGAGTAATTTTTTGGAGGTGCACCTTGTTGTCAGATGTGCAAATCAGAGTGGAATCATATGTGTATTATATTAGGGTGGCCTGCTATGTGGATGTGGGGAGGGTGTTGATGAAAATGGTAGAGGAAGGGACGAAGGATAGAGCCTTGTTCTGTACCGGTGGTGACTGCGAGATAAGGAGAGAGTGTTGAGTGACATTTTACTGACTGGTACCTACTGGATGGGTAGCTTTTGAACCAGAGAAGGGTGGATTGTGAGAGACCTAGTGAGGACAATAGAAGTAGAAGTTTGCTGTGACAAACTGTGTCGAAGGCTTTAGACAAGTGTAGAATTAAGGAAGAGATTACTTTGCCATTATCTCTTGCTTTATTGACATTATCTATATATTAAAAGGGCAGTGCTAGAACTATGGGAAGGACAGAAGCCCTGTTGTATAGGGGTAGGAGTTCTTCCTGCAGGAAATAGTCTAGCAATTGTTTTTGAATACATTTTTCAAGTATGTTGGTAAGGGGAGAAAATATTGCTACAGGTCTAAATGAGCTAATACACAAAAGAGCCAGCACCAAAGTCAGCTTCCAACTGAAATGTAATGAAGTTCAAAGCACAATGGACCACAACACAATAGGAATATCAGTACAGCATATCATTTTCAGCCATAAGCCTTCATCAGTGCCTGTTAACTTCAACCCCTTACAGGATTTAAATACAATTTCATCAGCCAATTAAGGCTGCAATTAATCATTATAACTGCTCATTGAGCCCTGGTACAAATAGTGCCCCTAATTTGATAATCCACATTTGTTCCTTTTGATTAAGCAATGCTTGCCATCCAACTTTATTATTAGTTTTAAAGTTTACCCTGTCAATAACAGTAAACATAAAATTAGCACAAACATGTTTCAAAGTATGTTTGCATAACGCATCTGTCTGTGTAGCATAACGTATATCATTAAAGTGTTCCAACATTCTTAACTTCAACGAATGTGACGTTTTTCCCACATAAAATGCAGAGCAAGAACACATAGCTAAATACACCACCAGTGTTACAATTCCCATATGTCCAAATCTCAAAAAACTTAGTTCTATTCTTAGAACTATAATATGTATCTTTATTAATAAATTGGAAAAATTGCAATGTCCACATGGAAAGCAACCCACTAGCCTGTCTCCATCCAACCTAACCTGATGTACATGTTTACTCCTATAATGTGTCTGTTTATAATGATTAAACCAGCTGGCCAGGGTTTTCCCTTTTCTATATGAAAAGAGACATTGAGAAGGTACAATGTCCTTAAGTCTTTTATCCATCAGCAACACATCCCAATGTTTAAATATCAAGTTTTTAATGAGTGTGATATTATCACCAAAACTCGTAACAAACCATATGGGTTGTTTACTGGCCTACTTTTAACCGAATATTGTAACAAAGAAGATCTAGAAACTTCCTCTATGGCACAACGTGTTTGGTTAATAACATTAATTAGATAACCCCTTTCCAAAAATCTATGATGTGCCCATAGCCATCTGCTTTATCTGCAGATAAGATTGATCTCCAAAACAAAACACATTTTTGGTGAGAACATGTTCCATTAGACATAACAGAAATGTATTAAAGCCAGGGGATACAATTCAGCCCTATTCAACCAATACTCACGCGCCATAAGCCCAGCTCAATGAGGAGTATTCGTATACAATGCAGAAACATCCAAAGTACATAATAACCACCCATGTTCAATCTGCATGTCCTCCACTATATTTAAAAATTCAGTGGTATCCTGGATACGAGAACATATATGTAGTAATAATGGCTTTAAATACTTAGTCAAAAATGCAGAAAGAGGTTCAGCGAGATATCCTTTACCAGACACAATTGGCCTCCCTGGAGGCTTATCCAAACTCTTATGAATTTTGGGTAACATATAAAATATTTGTTTAGCTGGATCCGGTACAGTAAGGTAGTAAGCCACATTTTTAGATATAATGCTCTCCTGTAATGCATTCTGTAAGAACTCATCTATCTTAGTCTTACACAAAAAAGTAGGGTCCAAGTGCATCTGTAGATAAAATCTGTGGTCTAATAACTGGTTCGTAGCTTCAGTATGATACATATCCCAATCATTGACCAAAACTACACCCCCTTTATCAGCCTTGTTAATCACTATATTTTTATTCTTCCTAAGCTGAAACAAGGCCTGTCGTTGTGACCTTGATAAATTATCATGAAATGGGTTCTTATTCAAATAATATGAAAAATGTAAATCTTTCAAAGCTAAGCTCTGAAAAATAGCTACAGTGTTGTTCATAGGTGGCATAAAAGAAGATCCTCTAAACCTGAACTCGTCTGATGCGGAGTCAGAACCTGACTGTACAAAAAAAATGTAAGATTCAAAATACGACAAAACAATAATGCATCTTTGCCAAAAGTATATTCAGTCACAAAAGAATTTGGTATAAAATCCCAATCCTTTATTAAGTAGTTCACTTTCTGCACATGATAATTGTACCGAAGAAATATTGTGCACATTCTGATATTCATTTATTTCTGTAACATCACTTATAAAATTGCATCCAAACTTTTCCCTGCTATGTTTGTGTTTACCTCCACCCCTTTTAGTGCTTCTAAAGGGGCATTCTTATTAACTCTCTTGGTTAGAGGAGACTGTGAAGGTGTAGGTGTATCAGTATCTGTGACAGATGAAAATTCATCTGCAGATGTATCAGAAGGGACATAATGTGTCTTTTTTCAAGATCGACCTTTTCCTTTTACAACTAGGGGACCCTACATAAGGAGGTTTATTGTCCACAAACTGAACTGTTCTGTTATACTCAAATGGTTTACCACCTGAGTAATCTTTAACATCTCTTTCAAATTTCCTGGGCATACATAATTTCAAATCTTTTTCAGCCAACATTAGTTTTTTTGACAGTATGGCCATTTGCTCAACATAAGTGGTACTAATGGTTTAATTTTGTCACACAACTCCATAATATTGTCAGTAAGGGTCATTATTTTCCTTTCGTAAAAAGACATCAACATTTTAACAAAAGACATTGATGCTGCCTGTTGGGCTTCCTTCCATTCCTTAAGTAACAAATCATTTATTCCCTTCACAAATGGCTATATTTTAACTTGTAAACCCCTAGGGGTGATATGTTTAGCGCAATATGCCTTAATAAGCCTTAAATGCCACACGTGTCCTAAGCACTGCCATGATTTGCACTAACCAATTAAATACTACTGTACATGACTCTTTGTTTCCTTCTGACAGGAATTACCACCCCCATTGAATGATGAATCAAAAACATTCAAATCATCTTTATCTGTCGATAAACTTTCCAACAACTGTATCAATTTCATGACATACAAACTTATCAGAAAAAACAATTATCAAAATGTGTACAATAGATCAATAAACAATATCCCACACTGTTGATATACAAATCTTCCACCTGTAATAATGATTCACAAAAAGAAATACAGCACCATTTTGTTCACATAATGCTATATAAAAAGAAAATTTGTATATATATATATATATATATATATATATATATATATACACACACACACACACACACACACACACACACACACACACACACACACACACATACATTTCTAAGTAACTCAGTCAGTAACAACCCAACCCAATTGCCTCATGAATATTGGGGCAAAGGTCAAATAAATTGTTCAACCTGCAAAAAAGCTGCAGTTACCGGCTGAGTACTAGAACAATGATGGTCATCCAAACCATAAATAAACCTGCCCTGTAGGGCCACTTATCCCATTATAAAACTTGGTTAAATATTACATTTGCATGTATATTTGGTAACACTCTGACCTAATTATTTCACTAAAAAATGAAATAAAGGTCTAATAAACTCTTCACTTATGTGAACATGCACAGTAAAGTTACCAAATATGGTAGATAAAGCATTAAATAGTGAAATCTGGCACCTACAATATAAAACTCTTGTAGCAATATTTGTAAAACATCCCAAACAAGTTACAGGTAAAAGGACAAAGTCAATCACAAAGTCATTATCAAACACGCAATGATTCCATGTAAAACAACGGTACTCATAAATGGATATGAAAGTATCAAAAAGCAAAGAACACTACCTGCTTGTCAAATATCTGCTGGATTCCTTATGACAAATCTGCCTCAATAAAGTTCCAAATCAATTGCAAAAAATACAAAATTTGTGTTAAGTCACCACAACTCTCTTCCCATATATTCTCAATCAGTACACCACCTCAAAGTTGGACTGAAGTAGTGATCACACTGATAAATGGAGGAGTTGTGGAAGATTGTTGCATGAGAAGCTGCTGCTCATATAAAACCCAGGTCTAAATAAGGTCTAAACAAATGTTTGTAAGTAAGGAAATAATTTTTTTGAGTTGGGCTGTAGGATCTAAATTTTATTGACATAGCAAGGTTTCACTAAGTTTAATGTTATTGGCTGTAAAAAAAACATTTACTAGAAAATGGAAATCAAACTTTAAACTAGCTGCAACTGAAGTACTGAATATTGCAAAAGAGATAAAATAAGTGGAGATGAGATCTTTACAAAAGGGAAGGAGTGCATTTCATAGAAATAAATGGATTTGTGGGAACAATATACTTTACTTATTTATTTATTTGTTGTTGACCAGATTAGTTCTACCAGGCTAGTAGCTGCTTTTCAGGGGAGACCTGAGGTAGTATTTCTACTACTGAGAAAATCTGAACAGGGAGTTGGGGAACTTCTCCAACTCTTTATGAATTGGGACTCGATTCACTGTTACACATCCTGTCTTCCAGTCTGGCTGCATAGGTGGCTAGGAGAAGCAGAAAGCTGAAAATCGAGCATAAAGGATGGAGAAAGCATTTTGCAGGTGTTGAATGTGAGTGGAGATCGAACAACAGAGAAGTTGGATATGATGAATAATGAATCGAAGGTTATGCGGATTGAGGAGAATGGAGAGGAGAGGAGAGGAAATAAAGAGCAGGAGAGCCTGTTAAAAGGCAAGAAGAAGCAGTTGAAGTAAGCATCATAGATTTGGAGGAGCTATTTCAATAAAATTTGTTCACAACAGATCCTACAACACCAGAATATGTTGTTACAACCCTCCAGTCAGGAGGGTGGTGGGCTGTGTATTTAAAGGAATTAATTGAGCAGAGTGAACCAGAAAGTGAAAAGGCAATATCATGTAGTGAAAAAAATGGACAGAATACAAGAATTAGAAGGTCAAGAAATAAGGGCAGAAAAAAAGAAATCATATGCACAGACTGTAAGAAAAGTTGAAAGAAAAGTAGAAAAGAAAATGAAAGTAAGAAACAAACATCGAGTTATGATAAGTAGCAAAACAGAAAAAAAAAACTTGACAGGTATGAAATATGGGACAGCATCATTTCACCACTGGGTATTGAACCCAGAGAGGGAAGAGCATTTATTTGTATTAACAAGGACTCCTTTTGTGACATTTATTTAAAGAAGTACAGTATATGGAAACATTCTTAGAACAATATGAAAAAAAAACTATATGTTGTACAAGCATTTAATACTGAAGCAAAAAAAGAGTATATATATATATATATATATATATATATATATATATATATATATATATATAATTTCATACTGAAGTTGAAAAAGATAATTTAAAAGATGACTTACAAACTGTGTTTAGGGATGTAATGGATATTATAAAGATTTATGACAATAGAGGTTCATGGACTGGAGGATGGGAATGTGGTGTTATCTTGCAAATGCAAATGAGAAAATAATACATGTGCCCAATATAATTAATGTGGAAGGGAATAGCCAAATGGTTAAATCCTGGAGTCAACCAAAGACATTTTTTGGTAAAAATGACCATTTAATTAATAACTGTGATAAAAAAAAATGTTTCATTTGTGGCAAAGCTGGTCATGAAGCAAAAAAATGTGAATACAAATGTATAAAGTATGATAAAATAGGACATTCATGGATGGATTGTAATGTTAAAGAGAATCATAAAGAGGAAACAAATGTAGACCAAACAAGAGTGATTGTTTTAGTAATGATGAAGATATAAGGGTGGAGATAAAAGAACATACAAGGAAATAAAAAGGAAAAGAAAGACAGAATGAAGAAGAATTAAATATTTCAAGTGAAGAAGGGGAAGATAAAGGGATAAGAATCAAAAGTAAAAGAAATTCCATTGAGAAAAGAGTGAAAGATAAAAAACACCAATTTAAAAATATAGGTATAGGAGAAAACAAAAAAGGAAAAAGATAAATGTAATAGATACTTTTCTAAAAAGCGAGAATTCTAGCCATAAATGTGAATAGTATAAACAATGTGCAATGAAGGTTAGGAGTGTTGGAAAGGTATAGATTGTAAGACATGGATATCATAAGAATAACAACAGAAGAAGAACGAAGAAAAGTAATTGGGTTATGGGAACAGAAGGTTGCATGGAACATAGGAGAATAAAAATGCTCAGGTATAGCAATTCTATATAATGAAAAGCATAGAAATGTTGGATTACACATTAGTATTATTAGGAAGAATACTAACATTAGATATAAGATGGAAGAGCCATATATATATATATATATATATATATATATATATATATATATATATATATACATATAGAGTGGTTGCACTTATATATATATATATATATATATATATATATATATATATACTATACAGAGGCAGGGAGAGATTATATTTATGAAAACACTTGATTGTGTTTGAATATACAAGTTATAGTAGTGGGAGACTTTAAATGCGATTAAAGACATATGAGAAAAGAAGGGGTAGATGTAAAAGTTATTTCAGATATGATTAAAAGTGTAAAATGTATTAATGACAAAAACACTGGACATACAAAGGGGCAATTTGAGAACTGAAATTGACTATTTTATATTATCAGAAAGGGGTTAAAATTACAGGTTTCTAAGATTATGCAGCAATTTGGAGAGAATAGGTTATATAAAAATAGACAGAGGTAAAAAAGAATTAATGGAACAGATTTAAATGATTATGTAAGGAAAATAATACATCAGTTATGGTTAGATAACATAGACAGAAGATTTTATAAAGACTAGACAGGTTGGTGGATTAGTTTAAAAGAAAAAATATACAAACAAGAGGTTTTGAAATGGCAAAGGACAAAAAGAATGCAAGATAGTTGCAAATATAAGGAGCTCAGTAATCAAGGCTTTAAAGGCATAATAAGTAACAAAGAAAAGTTTCTAGAAAAAAAGAAAGAAAGTTATATAAAATGAACCAAGAGAAAATGTAAAAAATGTATTTAAACAAATATATTTTTACAAGGAAGAAAAGAAGTGGCATCATACCTAAGTAAAGTCATTAAAGAAAAGAAAAGAATAATAACAAAATGAAAGAAAGATAAAGGAAGTGTAATTAATAAGCAAAAAAGAAAAAATAATAAAGCAGACAATAAAAAGACATTCTGAAAAGTTTTTTCAAATGCGAAACTATAGGGAATCATGGATGGAACGTAATAAAATTAACTGAAGAAGATAATGAGAGAATGAAAGAAAAGATTACAATGATAGAATTAAAAAAAGTTTTGAAAACTGTAAATATAGAAGCAGCTACAGGTTCAGACGGAATTGAATATCTAATGTGTAGAGACATGCAAGACTGGCAAAAACAATATTTTTAGAGGGGATGAATGAGTGGTTCAAAAAGGGGTAAATAATAAAAGAATATGTATGGGTGCAATGAACTTTATATGAAAAGAAAAGAAAGAGTAGTTATAAAAAAACTGGAAACTACTAGTGTTGAACAATGTTGATTATACGTTTCTTATGAAGATAGAAAAAAGAATAGTAAGCAAATCTAATAAGCTACTGAATGAAACAATTTTTGGAATAAAAAGAAAAAGGAGTCAAGAATTTTTAATGATTACAAGAGAACTGGTACATGATATAATAAATAGAAAAACAGAATCAAAAATATTGTTGGGGCATGTAAGTACAGCATTTGATGAGATACAGCATGAAATACTATGAGTAATAAAATACTTAACATTTTAGTATCAGTGTATAAAAGAAATAAAGTAAAACTAGTTGTTAATGGCTGGTTAAGTGAGAAAATAAAAATAAAAAGTGCTATCAAACAACAATGTCCAGTAAGTAGTATTTTATTTGCATTAATTAAGAATACATTCATAAACAAGATAGATTTAGCGTTGGAGAAAACAAAATATTGCACAACAGAGGGAATTCAGATGTTAGATTCCAGTAATGTTTTATTATGCAGATGATCTTGTAGCAGTGGTGAAAATAAAGAATGGATGAGAACAGCTATTAAAACACTCAATAAAGAATTAGAGGAGTATTAGGTTTGAGTATTAATGAAGAAAAGAGTAAAGGACTGGGATTTTCAGGAAAAATAGAGGGTATTCAATTTAATAAAGAAGAAATAGAAATTTTGCAAATAAGATCTGGTAACAAGCAACAGAGATTGACACAATGGAAGAATATGATACATAAAATAAGAAATATGTATATATTCTGGAGAACATTTAAATTTATGTATAAGAAAAAAGTATGTTTACTCAAGTCAATAATATTAAGTAAGATGGCATATCTAGCAAATGTATTTATGACACCAGTGGAGTATGAAAAAGAATTATTGTCCATGTTATTTACATTTATATGGGGGATCAAGACTGAACCCTATTAAATAGGTATCCTTTATGTTACAAAAAAGGAGGTTTGGGTTTAATAAATCCAATTTTACAATAGCTTCATATAAAGTATTAACAGGAATAAAGGAAAAAATGGTAATAAAATAATAGAAGAAAAGTATAAAGCAATTTGGGAAAAGTTTACATGTTTTAAAAGCAGTAAAAGAATTACTTGTAAGGAAGTGAAAATATATCAAGAGAAAATACTGTTATGGAAGACCGATTAAAGTAATATAGAAAAAACAGAGAAAAATGGTATGAACATATAATGAAAAAATGTTATTATATTTATCCCTGGAAACATTTTCTATAAAGAAAAATAAAAGCTATAAAAGCAAGAATGAAAAGATATGAAAAAATATGTGGCATGTATAGATTTACTGTGGAGATTATCCATAAATAAGCTTCTAGTAAAGGCAAATATGCCATATAAAAGAATAAAAAAGTTTGTACATATGGTGGGAAAACAGAGACTACCGTGCATGTTTTTTTTAAAGTAAAGGAGTAAATCAATTATGAGAAGACATATGAGATTAGAAGAAAAACTGTTTGTATAGTATGGATTGTAGGGAGTGAAAAAAATTAATGGGATAAAATTTAATGGGAAATGGCTACTATCAGAAATTTTGAAGAAAATAAGATTTTGGTTATGGAAAAAGGAGTGGGGGATTCAAAAATAAAAAAAAAATGAAAATATGTAAGTTAGTTGTAAATAATTGTAAATAAGCTTTAAAAGTTTGTATATAGAATGTATATATTGTATATTGTAAATTTTCATAAAGGGCCCCTACTCTTCTCGATGCTTTGGGATCTTTTACATCCACCTAATCTACCACCAATTGAGTGAGCTGGTGCCTCATTTTAACATCACATCCAAGGGATAAGGCCCCATCTACCACCAACTCGGGCAGATGGGGCCTCATTTTAACATCATATCTGAAGGATGATCAGGATGAGGAAGAACTATTAAGGAAAGGTTGAAAGTAAGCAATACAGGCAATAAAGTGAATGAAAATTGTTAAAAAGAAAAAAATATATATGCACAGACCATGACAAAAACAATGAAAATAGCAATGGAAACTATTACCATTGATTGCTTACTTTTCTATTAATGTATGTAATCCCATGTTACCCTTTAAAGTGAGATGTTTTAGTAAAGCTGTTTAAAAAGGATCAAATGGCCCTAGGAAATTTGTTGCTGTTGCTGTAGCTGTATTTTTGGGGGAGTGCTTTTCACTCTACATGTTGAGTCATTCGTTTGCCCCAAAACATAAATGTTAACCTTAGATTCAGCAAGGAAAATGAAGTAAGGTCAAGTAGTGTTTGCAGGCTGTTATTATGGCTATTAACTATGCATTAACATGTTAAGCAAGAAGGTGTTTTATATTAGGCATGAATGCAAAAGAAAGGAAAGCTGCACTGAAAAGCAGCTGAAATGCAGCACCTTACCAGTGATACCAATGTTCTAACTAGTTCCTTGTGTATAAGACCTTCTCTTGCAGAAATACAAAAATATGGTGTGAAAAGACTCACTCAGGTGAGAAGCCATTTACTTGCACTCAGTGTGAAAAGAACTTCCAGGTTACGAATAGCCTTAGTTGCCAAGCAGAGATTCATTTACTAGCTATGATTTTAATTTATGGAAATTTATTCTGGTACTTGACATAGTTCATTTATTTTTAGTGTATAATTTTTTCTAAGTGGTTGTATGCAGAATGTTAGTGAGAGAAGTGTTTACATGAGATGTTGGCATGCACAAGCAGCAATGAGACAGAAGTAATCATTTACAGGTTCTTGCTGTCCATTGTTACATATTCTAATGCAATACAAAATAATTCTGAATATACTTATAACAGTCTTTTGAGGTCATCTGATTTTCAGTCACATAATACAAAGATTATGCTTTGTGTAAGAACTATTTTGCAATACATGTAGGGATGAATTAATAGTTGGTAAAATACACTAAATCTGCATACTTGTAATGATACAAAACATTTATTTTCTTATTGCTTTCTCTTACAAGGGAAGGAACAAGGGAAAAAGAAGAAATCAAAGGGGGAGGAAAGAAGGTAAAATAAAAGCAACAGGTAACAAATAAACATTATTCCTTTTGCAGTGAAGGTAACTGAATGGATGGGGTACAGATTCATACTTTATTAGTCAGATATACCACTGGACTGTTATTTGTAAAGCTTTGTCCAGAACTGTGACAGCTGAATCTATAAGGATTCCCTGTTTTAGTAGTCTCTGTTATCATTTACGTTTTATGCACTGTAGATTGCACTTTTGAAGAGTTTCCTGTATATGGAAGATTTTACTGGCTTTTTGGTTAATGATTAATGAATTTTGTATTTGGTACTTATTAAAGTATTTTGTTTTTTTATGGCATTGTTATTCAAATCCTTATATAGTTTACATACTTCCTATCATACACAGAGGATGCAGTCCTCTTTATTAAAGTTTCCTCATAGCTAGAATAAACATTTTTAATTCAATAGCAGCCACAGTCAAGATTTAGCTTTTGGGACATTTGGGTTACTAATACTGTTCTCTTAAATGGATATGTGACAAAGGAGGTACTGCCAGCCCAGCTATCTGGACTTTTATGTATATAATGTTATAATTATGTGTCACTTGTGAATATCAACATGATTCATATAAGATACTTGTGTTACAAATGTATTAGAACTGTCTGGCAGGTATATATCAAACTAGGTTTGTACAGACATGTGTGTTGAAAATATATTTTATAAAGTACTGAGCTTAAAAATGGATCCACAGTATGCCCTGCTGGAAGAAAATAGAAATGTATATAATATATATATATATATATATATATATATATATATATATATATATATATATATATATATATATATATATATATATATATATATATATATATTTAAATAGTTACAATAGTGTAACAGTGAAAACTGGAATACAGGAGGTTAACTTCAGAAAAATAGCTGAAATTAAACTACTTTATGGCCACCCAATAAAAATATGTTATCTTTCATTTTCAGTGCAGCAAGAGAAATAATGTCTAAAACTAGGGAATTTTCTGTATTGTCTTGGAAGTGTTTTATTGTTTCATGACTTTCAACAGCTGCACAGATCTGAGGAAAAGCCTTTGTCTATGTATTTTCACAGGTGGATGCTAAATATTGCTAGCTTCCAGCAGTGAGGGGGGGGGGGTTACCTGGGATAGAGTCAGATGACAAGAAATTATGTCATTATGCAAGCTATCCCAGCAGTAATATTTGAGATATTAATTTAAGAACTCTATGAGAGAGACTCTGCATTCTGTATTCTGTCTTTGACCTGACATCAGCTAGAGGATCCATTCACCACATCTGCCTTGCTGTTCTAATTAAGTATGTCTAGGGAGTAGTACAGTATAATTCTTTTAGATATAGCAAGAATATAGCAAAGCTTAACTTAGATGTTTTTCTTTATTTATTTAAGATGTCCTGCAATGTTGTTTTAAATATTTCTTCTGATTTTGAACACTGACGTTACTGTAAATATATATTTAGTATTGTCTTATTCTTTTATTATTTATTATTAAATATATTTAAACCATTCTGAGAATATTTGCATATTTATTTGGTGATACTTTGGGCCACTCCTAATAGCCTTGCTCTTGGTCAAACTGCCATTTGTATTGGTACTAACATTACACAGTAGGATTGGACACCCTTTGTTAAGGGCCTTAAAGTAGCTTATAAAGACTTGGCTGGTGGCAGTAATAGCTACCTTATAGTCTGGGCAGAAGGGGGCATAGCTAGTAACCCAGACTTTCCCAGGTGTGTGTGTGTGTGTGTGTGTGTGTGTGTGTGTGTCAGCTACTTGGGCAAGGACATGAAGCACTGGTTGGACAGAGAGGGTGCTGGAGGTCTTGGCTTGGCCACTCAGCTGAGATCTCAACTCTATAGCTGTGCCAGTGGGGAGTTTTATTGGGGATCGGGAGAAAGAGAGAGAAACCAGCCCTGGACTGACTGTGGTCTTTGTGTTCTCCTAAGGGAAATTGCACTTGATGCAGAGAGGTGCATCTGGAAATACTGTGTGTGTACCTGTCATCCTCCCAATGTACGTCCACCATTGTTGCCAGTCGTGAAGACTGAGGCTCCTTGATTACTGGGCAAGTGGTGGGGCATCACAGGAAATACCGCATCTCTTCATCTAAACTTTTACTGGATACTGTTTATATGTTACTACATATTACTAAATAACTCATGATTGAATGTTGCAATTTTGAATAATGAATATTGTGCATGTGTTTGGTCTTTCATAAATACATACAATTTCACTTCAGTTGCATTTTTCTGAGATTTTATTAAAATATATATTTTTTAGTTTTATTAAGTTATGACATGTCCCCATTGCTCACATTTTAACATAATACTAACTTATTTTAATGTAGGTAAATCATTAATTTATTAAATGATTATTATAGATTCATATAAGTTTGACAGCTTATTACATAAATAATTGAATGGTGATGTCACCATATAGTAGATATACACCAAACATTTATTTTATTTGATACAATATTTTATTGCTATGCTTTACATAAAGAATTATAATTAAGACATTTTCTCATTTCACTTTCCTTCATTCTTCTGCCCTTTTTTGATACATAGACTTGTACATAATACTAGCAGAACCCAACTTCATTTCAGTTTTTTTTTTAAATATGGGTTAAGCTAATAGGCTAGTGTTTAAATCCTTATTTACTTGTGCCTAATAATCATTTTAATTTAACATACATTTGCATATTTTCGTAATAATAATTGAGAAATTCATTAAATTATTATATGCTCCTGATTTCCAAAATAAATATCAGACCTTCATATTCTGTTACATAAAAATCAACTTATACTAAAATATATATGTTTCAACATTTATTATTTAAAATATCTTTAGGAGGTCTTGTTTTCCCAGTAATAATCTTCCTCATGACAATCAGAAGCCCATAAGTAGGAGAGGAGTAGTGCTTAAATGTGAGTTGAAAAGGCAAGAAAGACAAGCAAGATGAATTAAAAAAAAAAGTCAAAGGCATGGAGGCAGGTGAAGATCACTGATTAGAAGATGATGAAAAAGGAGAAGAAAACCACATGCACACACACCCCAAACAACTGGTTGCAGGTATCCCAGGTATTCAGCACAGCGCAGGGAAATAATGAAACCAAATAAGTGCCACCACAAGAAAAAGTTACATTCTTATTTATGCTCACCAAGAAACAGCAGACCACAGTTTTCTCACTTAAGATCTCAACAAAAAGGCAAATTTTTCATCATTAATAAGAGTGTTTAGAATACTACTTCTTTATTGTGCTGGAACATTCCTGATTTATAAACTGCTGATCAAGTTTCAGTGACTCCTGATAACAATGACCATATGGAAGATGGAGAAGACTTGTCCTCCCTGTAACAGCCAGGATAAAGCACAATTCAGTGATTTTACAGCTTGTGAAAAGCTGCATGCTGTAAATGACAAAAGATGATACATGCTCACTCACACATACATACACACACACACACACACACACACACATATATATATATAGATAGATATATGCATATATCTATATCTATATATGTATATATATATATATATATATATATATATATATATATATATATATATTATACTTAGGTTTACTATGGCAATATTGAAAATCAAAATCTTGAAAAATCAAAATCTTAATATCATTTGACTGAAACACAGAAGGCCACCCTGCAAGAGCCATATTAACACTGATTCCTGGAACTGGAAAATTTCCCCTTTTCTTCACTGTAGTGCATTCTCAGAGTTGGTATATATAATTTGCAGGGATGTGGGGGGTGCAGGGGGACTTGCCCCCCTGTATCAACATAATAAAAGTAGATTTTTTCTTTTTTTTCCTTTTTTTGATGTTCGCGTTTTTGGAAACTTGATCATGTGGCCAAATCAGTATAGGATCATAGGATCACAGCAAGTTACTAGGCTATTGGCCCTGAGGCCCTAACAAGCCTAGCCAAGAATTTAACCCATGTTTTGACAAGTCAGCACTTGATGCCCCTGTCCAGCAGGGAAAAAGGGGTGTATTTTCTGTTCTCCATCCAGTTATCCAGGTTGCACATAAAAACGGTTAATGAGATACTCTGCTTGATGTGTAGTGGGAGTCTATTCCATAGAAGTGGGAATCATAGGGACACAAATCTGTCCCACCAACAAGTCCTACTGATGTCACAGACCAGGTTGAGGTTGCACATGAGGGTTACTCGAGTAGAACTTGACTTGCGGATATGCAGCAGTCCCATCAAGACGGGGTCTGAGATTGCTTTGTATGGCAGACAGAGGTCACCTCTGCAGAGTCTGCAGAAGACTGAGTAGAGGGACAGGGCCTTTAGCCTATATGTGTAGGGTAGATGTTTGAGGCCCTGGTTTCTCTTGAGTAGAGGGACAGGACCTTTAGGCTATCTGTGTAGGGTAGATGTTTGAGGCCCTGGATTCTCCTGGTGAGGAACCTCTGTGGTCTGTCCATCTGCTGCATGTGCTTTGTGAGGTACATGCCGAAAGGAGCATTGTACTCAATAATGGGTCTTATAAGGGAAGATACAGGGATGTTATGACCACCTTGTCCCTGGATGAGATACCCTTACTAATGAGGTGGGCCATGTAGAAAGCTTTCTGTACAATGGAGGCAATATGATGGTTAAAAGTCAATTTGCTATCAGCCTGGGTGCCCAGGTCCCTCACAACTGATTGCGTGCTTAGGACCTTGTTAATAATGTGATAATTTTTGGAATGTCACTCTCCCCAAAGGGATAATGATGCATATTTTGGCATTCAGTTCGAGGCCATGTTTATGTCACCAGTCATTTATTTGGGTGAGACCCTCTTGAAGGATGTCCACATCACTAGGGGAATTAATTACAGCACCCAGCTTGTAGTCATCTGCAAACTTGATCAGGCATAGCCCACTGGCTTTGGTCTGCACCTCAGAAAAGTATATCCCAAACAACAAAGGCCCCAAGACCATTCCCTGCAGTACACTGCATGTTACGGGTTGACTGCTTGAGGTGGCTTCCCATATTTTGACTATGTAGGTTCTATCAGTGAGCCAATTTGCTACCCATCTGGTAATATATGGATTGATGCCTAGTTGAGACAGTTTATCTATTATACCTGAGTGGCGAATAGTATCGAAGGCTTTGGCCAGGTCAAGGTAAGTGATGTGCACCATCTTCCCCTCGTCCATGGCTTTGGTGACTGTCTCAAAGAAGTCAACCAAATTTAACAGTCATGACCTCCCCTTTATGAAACCAAACAGTGTGGGATTGAGTGTTTGGAGGTTGCCAATGCCCTTGTCAATGAGGTCCATGATAATCTGCCCCATGGCCTTGCAGATCAGGCTAGTTAGGCTGATGGGTCTATAACTTCATGGATTAATGGATGCTCCACCTTTGTGCAAAGGGATGACAGTGGCTGTCCTCCATTTGGCTGGGACGAAGCGGGTACTCAGGTTTTGGTTAAATAGGGTGCCTAATTGTGCTGCAAGTTCCTGCCTGAGTTCATGTAGGATGCCGCCTGGGGTGCTATCGGGTCCCATGGAGGCTGCATTTTTTGCCTTTAAGAGGGCAGTGATGACTTGCTCCCTAGAGATAAGGGGAGGTGATCAGGTGCTGGGGATGTCCTGATTTACTAATGGGGGAAAAGAGGGGTTAAGTTTTCACTAAACCTGTCTGCCAGCACGTTGGCTATATCTGCTGCTTTTCTGTATGGCAAGTTTCTGAAAACTTGATAATCTGACATAGATCCATATATACATATATGGGTCTACATTGTTTCGTTGAATCTCATTTCACTGTATTTCATTTTACCCTGACCACATCACTGAAAACACAAATTACTGAAATCTCATTTCACTGAACTGAACTTAGTATATATGGCACTGTGTAGAGTACTGTAAGGCAAGTAAAATGTATATGCCATTTTCCACACTATAGTGCGATCCTGGAGTTAGTATATACAATTAGGGGGTGTGGGGGGCACGGCCCCCACATTGAGGGGTGTGGGGAGCGTAGCCCCCCACCTTGTTTGCTTTATATTCTATTTTACTAAAAACTTCAAAACAACACATTTTAAACAACAGACATGCATAGTTACAACACCAATGACTAACTATGTCTGGAAGACAATATGTACTCAAACTAAGTGCGAGGGAGCTATGCTGTGAGTGTGTGTGTGTGTGTGTGTGTGTGTGTGTGTGTGTGTGTGTGTGTGTGTGTGTGTGTGTGTGTGTATATGTAGAGGAGAGACAGAGATCAATATTCTTTCTTTAAAATAAGTTACAAAACATTTTGTGATTCAGAATGACATTAATATTTTAATATTTCAAATACTGATTTTTTTTTCCAATCAGATTTTATGAATACACTCACAAATGTGTGTGTGTTTTCTTTCTTTCTTTAAAATAAGTTATAAAATATTTTGTGGGCTGTGGCCGTTGTTCATGATGATGCTTGTTTTTTATTCAAAATATTTCTAGATGTATCTTCTAATCTATAATCCTTGTCTTGTTTGTTAAATTATTATTTTTTGACAGGGTTGGTAGTAAATTTAATAACTCCACATATATGCATATTTTACTGTTTAAAACAAACAGTTATTGAATATGAAAATGAAATATGTTTTACCTTTTTGTATTTATTATTACTTATATCTTGTCTGTCCCTCCTCTCTCTCTCTCCCTCCCCCTACATTAGCCTTTTGGGGTACTAAATGTTGTTATGTGATAAAAACTCTGTACAAAATTCTCTATTTCTAACCATTTTGGCTTCAAATTGACAATTCTATACAAAATTGTGTATTTGTAACTATTCTGGCTTCAAATTGTTTCCAATGTTTCCAAAATATTGTAACAAATAACATTATTCCTCCATTACTCCCTTCTGGAAGTATTTCATTACATTTCAATTTCTAAAGCTGGACAACAATCCTGCATTATGGTGTTCTTCTAGGTTAATTTTATTACAAAATATAGACCTTAATTTTTATGGATATTCTGACAAGTAGGATGACATTATTTATGTCAGGAATGTTGTACAAAAATCAAACAGAATATTATTATTGTTAGAGAGTTAGAAGATAAAGTTAAGCATCAATAAGATTTTAATAATAAATAATTAATGTTAAGTTTGGGCATACAAAAATATATTAGAATTTGTAACTAATTCTAATGTCTAACTTGAAATTTAATATGTGTAAAACTGACTCTGATCCTGACATTTAAAATTAATTGAAATATTATTGGACATGTCAAATTTTATTAGAGGTATTTTAAATAATGTGGGTCTTATTTCAAAACAAACTGTTTTAACATCATTAACAAACTCATAGTTATATATATATATATATATATATATATATATATATATATATATACATACACACACACACACACACACACACACACACATATATATATATATATATATATATATATATATATATATATAGATAGATATAGATATACATATATGACAAATATTTGATCAAAGATACTTTTGACTGAAAGAAAAATCAGTAGGTATAATGACTAATAGCATATTTGACTGAAAGTACTTTTGACTGAAAAGCCATTCAATTGAAAATATTCTACACAACATAGGTTCATATGTTCATATGTTGATACTAGGCTATCTGCCTTAGGACATTTATAAGCCTAGCCAGAGTGTGTTTGTCTTTCGCCACCCTTTTAGATTAGTTGACTGTGCCTCTGTATAGTAGGTCACAGAAGATAGCCCTTTTAAGGTTAGTTTACTGTGCCTCTGTCTAGTAGGGACACAGAAGAGATCCCAGGGGTAAACCTACGATCTCCCATCCAATCGTCAAGATTTCTCTTGAAGAGGGTCATTGAGGGTCTCTGCCTAACATGGATTGGGATTTTGTTCCAGAGTGAGGAGAGCCTCTGGGATATGAATCTGTCCCTCCAGCATGTCCTATTTATTTCTGTGCTGAGGTTTAAGTCCCTGGAGCATGTAGCTCTAAGGGATTTGAATTTCCTGAGGTGGAGCATGTCCATTAATTCTGGGTTGGACATGGCTTTATACGTCAGGCACAGATTGCCTCTGAGTAGGCGGTAAGCAACTGAGTAGAGCTGGAGTTTCTTTAGCCTAACTGCGTAGGGCATCTGCATCCCCAAATTTTGGGATCCATCCCCCAACCCCTAACTTATATATTCTAACTCCAAGGTCACACAACATGAAGAAAAGAAAAAAAAACTGTAGACACAGTACACAAACATATTTCTGTAAAGATCTGGGAGCACAGCATGACAGTGGGTATTGCCAAACCCCCCCCCCACCAAAAAAAAAATTTGAATGTACTTCCTAACAACTCCCATAATCAAAAACAGCACCATAAATGTCATAGATAGACTTTTATAATTTTTAGTGAAACAGCTTTTCAATCAAATTGACATTCAGTCAAATCTGCTTTCAGCCATTATTTTTTTACCAAATGTTATTATTTAGTGACTTCAGCCCTCAATAATTCCCCATCCCCCTTGTATGGTGAAGAAGAAACAGGAGAAGAAAGGAAATTAGAAAACTTTAAAGACATCACAGCCTTGAACAATTCTTGGGAAAAATCATTAACACCCTTTTTGAGGGTCACAAGGGGTTGAAGAAGCTGAAGGAAATACTGTTTAGATTTAGGCTTGTTTTTTGGGACGTCCACAGAAATATACCAGGGTAGTTCCTGATGTACCTTTTTATGAGTACAGCAAAATTTTTTCAGGCTGAGATTTGAGGTATGCCCTCGGGTGTCTTAGAGATGATTAGCATTGGTTCCTTCTTCATGGCCTCTGGGGGGAGTAGCAACTAACACTGGGTGGTCGGAGGAGTCATCAAGTGCCACAGGAGACATCCGCATCCAACCACACAACATATGCTTTTGGCTTTGACTTTTTCAGTTTCTTATGTGGCTGCTGATGGACATGCAACTGTGGAGATTCAAAAGCCATCCTACCCTGTCAGAGTTCTGTTAATCTTTGGTTTCCTAAATAGATTTTTAGGGGAGCTAAGTGATTTCTCAATGGTTTAGGGACAAAAGATGTACAATAGGACATTCCTTACAGTTGTGGTTAGGGTCCAAGACAAAATAAACACTTAGTATGACTATCTCTAGATAGTAACTGCCAACAAGCAATGGAAACTGGCTTCTACTCTATGGCTAACAGACAAAAGCAAAAATGCATTCTCACTCTTCAGACTGGTGGCAAGAAAATTGTGAGGATTTTTGTGCTGATATGCTCCTTATGTACCACTTAACAGTCTTGTGCTTGTGGCATATGTTGGATGTACAGAGTGAGAGGAAGGCACCCAAGCCTCGGTATGCTGGCCAGGTGTATGGTATCCTTGGTAGAAAATCCCAAAGGTAAGCAATACTATAGCAGCTATCAATGAAGGACAGCTTAAACTCCTGAACAAGTCCCTCTTACAATATCCCCCACATCAAATCAGAGGAATAAGTGACCTAGGGTTTTCAGACAGCATGTCATCTCAAAGGAGGTCTCTCTTTAAAAGTGTACATTAAGCAGATGCATTTTAGTCTGACACAGTGCTTCCTTTGCATAGATCCCTTTTAATAGATTTAAAATAAACTTCAGATAATAGCTCAGAGAATGCAAGCTTCCTTCAAATTCTCATCTCACAAATCAAATCATGGAACAGCAAGGAGCATAAAACTCGACAAAAACAGAACAGGACCTCATAGGGCACTACTGCTTTAAACAAGAGTTTTGCAGGTCAGTTTGTTTATATAATTTTTTAACTAAATAAACATTCCTGCTTCAATTCTGTATTTAAAATAAATAAATGACAGTGTTCCTATGGAGCAGGTGACCATAAAAAAGAAATTTAAGAATAACATCTCTTCAGATATAAACATGTGTGTGTGTGTGTATGTGTGTGTGTGTGTGTGTGCGTGCACGCACACACACACACACACACACACACACACACACACACACACACACACACACACACACACACACACACACACACACACACACATGCTCGCGCACACACACACACACACACACACACACACACACACACACACGCGCATGTGAATGTGCATCCTTTTTATGCCTCTTCTGGCAGGTAACAGATGTAAGGAGAACCAGCCTCAGATGGGATGTCAATCTCTCATAGGAAGCCAACATTCACATAGCCACAGTTATATAAACACCTAGGGAAAACATAGCATTTCCATTTAACCTACCACCATGTCTTAGACTATGAGAGAAAACTTGTGCTGCAGTAAAATCCACTTTAGCATGGGTAGATTATGCAAACTTGATACATACTACACCCTAGGTATGAAATGAACTGAGGGCCAAGTGTTCGACACTAAATATACTGTACTAAAAGGATAGATACCATCAATATATTTTACAGGGTGAAAAGAATGTCTCTGTCTAATGGTGACCTTGCAGATGAATGATAAGTGTATGTACGGTGGCACCAGGTAATAATGATGTCTAGACTCTGGGCTCTGAGTATGTAATTTATGCAGACTACACGGTGGTACCAGGTAATAATGATGTCTAGACTCTTGGCTCTGAGTATGTCATTTATGCAGACTACACGGTGGTACCAGGTAATAATGATGTCCAGACTCTTGGCTCTGAGTATGTCATTTATGCAGACTGCATGGCGGTACCAGGTAATAATGATGTCTAGACTCTGGGCTCTTAGTATCTCATTTATGCAGACTGCACTGTGGTACCAGGTAATAATGATGTCCAGACTCTTGGCTCTGAGTATGTCATTTATGCAGACTGCACGGTGGTACCAGGTAATAATAATGTCCAGACACTGAGTATCTCATTTATGCAGACTGCATGGTGGTACCAGGTAATGATGTCTAGACTCTGGTCTCTGAGTATCTCATTTATGCAGACTGCACGGTGGTACCAGGTAATAATGATGTCCAGACTCTTGGCTCTGAGTATCTCATTTATGCAGACTGCAAGGTGGTACCAGGTAATAATGATGTCCAGACTCTTGGCTCTGAGTATGTCATTTATGCAGACTGCACTTTGGTACCAGGTAATAATGATGTCTAGACTCTGGGCTCTGAGTATCTCATTTATAGAGACTGCACGGTGGTACCAGGTAATAATGATGTCTAGACTCTGGGCTCTGAGTATCTCATTTATGCAGACTGCATGGTGGTACCAGGTAATAATGATGTCCAGACTCTTGGCTCTGAGTATGTCATTTATGCAGACTGCACGGTGGTACCAGGTAATAATGATGTCTAGACTCTGGGCTCTGAGTATCTCATTTATGCAGACTGCACGGTGGTACCAGGTAATAATGATGTCCAGACTCTTGGCTCTGAATATGTCATTTATGCAGACTGCACGGTGGTACCAGGTAATAATGATGTCCAGACTCTGGGCTCTGAGTATCTCATTTATGCAGACTGGACGGTGGTACCAGGTAATAATGATGTCCAGACATGTACACAATTACACACGTACACACAGAAATACACCTGCAAAAATGCATACTATAAACATGCCTCACCAACACATTATTTTATATTATGCTACCATTTTTAAAAATTATTTATATTTTACTTACATCATCAGTTAGTTATAATTAATAAGTACTAGTATGGACTATCCCTTTTTCAACTGGTTCATGTTTCAAAACCTGGAGTTATTGTTTGTGAATTTCCTAGCTTGTGATTATAACTATCTGTTGAAAAAAAAGTATTATCTTGGCAGTTTTGGCTGGATGTATGGTGTGCTCTACACAACTGCTTGAATCTGAACGGCTGTAACCCCATCCACACAGCTACCAGAACAGGTGCTCAAATTTGAATGTGAGTTCAGAGACACATCTATCAAAATAGACAGATAAAATCAAGAGCTCGCTGTGGAACATGTAAGTGTGGAAGGGAAATAGGGAGAGAGAGTTTAGCTTTAGGGAGGGAAGGGGGATTTTAGGTTAATAGAGCAAGGACATGGGATTTGAAGGTGAAGGTTAGGATTAGGGAGGGGAGGGAAGGGGAATTTTAGGTTTAGAAACCAATCAAAATGTAGTGGAAGGTTTTGGGTAGAGCATGGAGGGTGATTTTAAGCGTAGGCAGTGATCAGGAGAATAGGGTTAAGGAAGGGAGGGGCACTTCAGGTTAGTGGTGCAAATGAAAGGGATCAGAAGGTTAGGGTTAGGGAGGATGGGGATTTTAGGTTTAGAAAGCAATCAGGAGATTAGGGTTGGGGGGAGGAGGATTTAGGTTTAGGGACTGATAAGGACTTTAGGTTTAGGGGATGGGTGGATGTTTTTTATGGTTAGGGTCAGGGTTCTGGGAGGGTTAGTATTTCTCAGCTTTACATGGAATGAGTTACTGGGAATTAAAGCATTTGCTAACACAATCAAGTGGCAGCTGGGAAGTGTGTAGCAAGTTATCATTAAGTGAGTACTTGTAGTAAACCCAGATATGTGTCACCCCAGGCTAAAATGAGAACCTGTCTGTGAAATGCATCCTCATTCTCAGGAAACTTATCCATTACAGGTGCTATGGCAATTAGTTAAAGTCACTAAGCTAACTTTCAGTGGTCACTCTCCATTTTTAATAATATATCTACAGGCTCAGAGTAAATTTGTGGTAGTGTTTTTAAATGGTACTGCTTTTATTCATACAATTCAGCATTGTGTTTGGATTGTTTAATTCATTATTTGATTTTTACAGTGGGGACTGTAGGTCACTTAGGCTTTACTCTGGGAGAACTTCTTTACATATCTTTCTCTATCTATCTATCTATCTATCTATCTATCTATCTATCTATCTATCTATCTATCTATCTATCTATCTATCTTTTTTTGACCAGCTAGCAGCCTCTTTTCAGGGGAGAACGAGGCAGTATTTATACTATTAGGTTAAATTTAGCTAGGGCACATTGGAAACTTCTCCTACTCTCTTTGATAAGTTCCATGGGATGTTTTACATCCACTTGAGATACCACCAACTCAAACACATGGGACTTTAGTTTAACATCTCATCCAAAGGACGGCACACTCATGAGTGCAGTGCCCCCTAATGCTGAACTATAGTGCCAGCAATTTGAAAATAAACTTAGATGCCTGGAGTGGGAATAAAACCGATAATGTTTTGATCATCCGGCACCAAAGGTGAGTGTGCTACCTGTTGCCACTGTCACAGGGTTATATACTAGAAAAGGTTGTTCCCAACCCTAGGGGAAGTGAATAGCAAATAAAATTAGAACATAAAAAACTTTTGTAGCATCTTAGGTTAAATGCTAAAAACACCCCCCTAAATTACTGTTTATCTGTTCATCTGCTGCTGAAACGAATTGTTTTCAAATTGTAATTGAATGACTGTTTATTAGTAACAGGTTTTAAATTTTATTAAATTATGTAAGGGGTTGTTCTTTCTGTTTTAAAATGTAAAGCTTTATATACAAAATGTTAAATGTTATGTTTTATATATATTTTTGTATTTTGTATATTTCATGTGCAATATAGGTAGGTTTCTTTAAATATTTATTGGATAATTAATGAATTAGGATGTGTAAGCAGGTCTTCCCTACTGTTTTTCTTTATACAGAACTGTGAAGGCTAGAGTGACATTATTATATTATTCTAATGATGTCCTAATAATAGGATGAAAGTGCTTAATAAAATATTATTGCTTGACAACATGTGTCTGGTGACCACCTGATTTTAATGTTATCCTTTCAATGGCTACTTTTCTTTTCACTTTAAAGATCTTCTCTGGGATCTCTCTCACACCAAATGTCTCCTCTACATTGATTACATTGTTCTCCTTAAAAAAGTTGAGCCTGATTTTGTATTGCAGAAAGAACTCCAGACTAATTCACAAACATCTGGAACTGGTTCTACAAAAATAAATTAATTGTTAATACAAAAAAGCTTCCTGATGCCACTTGGTACTTATCAAACACTTAGTAAATCACTGACCCTACAGGCTATCCTCCTTCATCTCTTCTTTCATAAACATGTTGAATCCCAAATCTAACATCTTTTACTAGAGACTCACCAATCCATAGCTATAACTGTTCTTCTAAATAGACTTGAATATGAATTGCTCTTAATAGTTCTGGGCTCATCACACCATGTTACCCAGCTACAAAAAGCAGGAAACCAAATCCTCAGATTTATTAATCATTCCAACCAATCTGAATACCAATTCATCTCTCTTACTCAAGGAAAACTGCTAACATTTAATGACAGAACTAGCCTACTTCTTAATACATTTATATACAAACTTCTGAAACAAAGATACTGCCACCCTCTGCTCAATAAATTGCATACAAAGGCCTCAAACTACTCTCTTTAAACCTCCAAATCTCTCCTTTTTCCTAGATCTTCCTTTACTCTTGCTAACTGGGATAAATCCTTCGTTAAGCTTGCTCCACCTTACTGAAACTCTCTACCTCAACCTATCATGGTTGCAGATAACCTTGCCTTCTTCAAGAAGCCACTTAAGCAAAATATATGTACTTGCTTCAAGGATAATGGCTAATATATTTGTCACTCCCTGCGCTACCTCATCTATATAGTTTTACTCCCTTCTTATAATTACACCGCTGTATCTCTTCCCCCAATTTTAATTTGTTAGGAATCTCTCATTCACTTCTTCCCCATACTCTCTCTTTCTTTTTTTCATAATAGGTGAGGAGTAACACAACTCTTACAAATATCTGACATAAAGAATGTGGCTGTTTCATCATTAAAATTATACTAATCCATGTTATGGAGTGCTTATCTCATGCCAGTGGTTTGGGGAACTAATATTCCTGATTATGTCTCT
This sequence comes from Protopterus annectens, assembly GCF_019279795.1. Classification (NCBI taxonomy): domain Eukaryota; kingdom Metazoa; phylum Chordata; order Ceratodontiformes; family Protopteridae; genus Protopterus; species Protopterus annectens. The sequence continues at coordinate 1,356,910,539 of NC_056745.1, forward strand.
CAGGATTATGTTTGGACTTTTATTGGCATATGAATTTACATTAAATAGCAAATTTTAAACTTAATGTCTTTCCTTCTACATTTAATGTATTTTGTAAATTTTACTTTTGTGTTGCCCCTTTTACTTCAATGTATTTCATAATTCATTGCTATGTTTTTAGTGTATGTACCTTGTTTTCACCATCTTGGCCTAGGTCATGAAAGAAAAACACGCTGAGACCAGTCTACTTGCATGGTTATCAAAAGTTAAACATGTAGCTCCCACTGTATTTCATTGTAGAAGTAATAGACTGCAATTTTCCCTTATACTACAAGGTGGAGATCCTTTTCATGAATATAAAAGACAAATCCGAAAGTGAAAGAGAGGAGACTGCACTAGCTGAAGGAGGGAAGACTGAAAGACTAGCTGAAGGGAAAAGGTCCTTGCAGTATGACTGTATTTTTTTTCTTCTAGTGTTTTGGGACAGAGAAGTGAGGTAGCAGTTTGTGTCTCTTGCTGAAATCCTGGATGATGGTATTTGGTGGATTCAGGAGAAAAGTCTGAAACAGTAATTCCACGCCTAGTGCAGAGATGCCATAGATGGCTACCAGAGTTCTGGCAGGTGATTTTCCATTTTTCTCGTCGGAGGAACTGCAGTGCCTGGTCGTTGGGATATTCTCGACGGAGTGGTGAAAGGCTTTTGGCTGTCATTTTTATACTTTTATAAGATTGTGGATCCTCCCCCCCAAATGCTTTGTTGATTACAAATAGCTGGGATCCATATGAGCTCCAACCTTGGGCCCCATCATGCCGGCAGTAGGACTGTAAGTAGTCACTGGCCAGTGAACAGGGTACAATAGAGTGTCTCATAGTTGGTCTGTTTAGATTGATCTAGGGGACAGGGCGTATTAGTACTGTTGCCCTAAAGACTCTTTATTGCTAAATGACATTGCATTTTCTCATATTTGTATTGTATTATAAATCTTTATTGTTCAGTGACATTGCATTTTGCTCATGTTAGTACTGCTGCCTTCAAGAATCTTTACTGCTCAATGACAATGCATCTTTTTCATATCTGTACTCTTGTATTATAACCCTATTTTTCCTCAATGACATTGCATTTATTTCTGTGTTTGTATTGCTGCATTATAACAACTTTACTGCTCATTGATATTGCCTTCGTGTGCATTTTTGAATGTTAAGATCTTTTCTGTTGAGTTCTGGGGAAGGGGGTAAATGTATGGTTTCATTACATGCATATCTCACTCTGCCTTACTGCTAACTAGTGCACTGTTGAAATAATTTGTTTGTTGTTGTGCTATTGCCCTTTACAACTAAAGTGCCAGCTAGAACAAAATCTGTTATCTCTTGCCACCTTGGAGTATTGGGCCTAAAGAAGGGGTGTCACCAAAGTCAGGTAGAAAGGAACCCATATCTACTTCAGCTACACCTGCCGGTGCGCTACATTTGGGGACTCGTCCAGGATTGCCTGTACTGCCTTGAACTCCACCCTATTCCCCTGTATGTGTGGAAAGCAACTCCAGCAGCAAGATGAACCCAGAAGAAGCTATCCAAGTAGGTCAGAACCTGACACCAGAAGCTGCAGCTTCACTGCCCATAAATAGTACAGGGCCTGGAGTTTTGAATGCTTTAGGAAGTCTTGTAGAAAAATTCTTAAGGCCTACACAGCCATTCACTGGGTTTGGCTACCGCAAATTGTGTCTCTTTTCTGGCAAACCACCCACACCTCAGGGAGAGGAAGATTTTGAATCTTGGATGGATCAGACTTCACAAGCCCTAGAGGAGTGGGATATCCCAGAATCTCAGAAGAAGCAGGGGATAGCTGAAAGTCTAAAGGCATTAACTGTGGATACCATATGCAACCTAAGGATGGGTAAGCAAGATTGCATGGCCAAGGACTATTTAGGAGTACTGCAGGATGTTTTTGGAAAGCCCGAGAGGGCTGCGGACCTACCTTATCAGTTTGAACATACATACCAAGAGGTTGGTGAGAAACTATCTGATTACATTAAGTGATTAGATAAAATGCTCCACCAGATCATCCTAAAGAAGGGGGTGGCTCCTAAAGTAGCTGACCAAGTACGGACTGGACAAATTTTACAGGAAACTTAAGCTATGGACCACATTATGTGGAAACTGAGGATGAGAAATAGGGAGGAGACTCAACTTATTCTCAGTTGGTTAAAGAAGTGAGGGAAGAGGAAGCCCTGTTGCAAGCAAAATCTCAAGGTTCAACAGCAATTAAAACAGCGAGTGAACACAAGCAGGAGCCTATAGCCATGCTTACTACTCAAACAGGAGTTGTGGCCCAGGGTGTCCGCAATGTAGAGGTGTCACAGTTGTAGGTGCAGGTGTCTTCCCTAACCGACACCATAGCTCAGGTCACCAAGACAGTTGCATTATTGCAAAAAAACATGGTAACTTTAGCTGAAGGGAGGAATACATCAGCTAGAACCTCCACGAACAGACACAGGGAGGAAACAAATCAGCCGATGTTCAGAGTTCCTACTGGATTTTGTTTTTCGCTGTGGGGATGCAGGGCATATAAACGACAGTGTCCTAATGCAGAGAACTTGAAAAGAGTGAACAAACTATTATTGGCTAGTGCAATGCAGGGAAACTTCAACTTAGTGAAGGGGGCAGCTGAATGCCCAGTTACAAAGAGCTCCATACAATCTAACATCAAGAGACAGCATCTTGGATCTCCTTTCCACCCTAACCCTTGTAATAGGGGAGAGAAACTACCTACTATGCACACTTCTAGCTCATCTGAGGTGAACAACTGAATTGAAAAGCCATCTCAGCAAAAATCTCAGCATCTGAGACCACAAAGTATTACTAAGAAAGAGTTTAATCCATGGAAATGGCGAGGTCACCCAGTGGTACCTCAACCTCATGCTGACTGCTATACAGCTAAACAACACCGGAAACAGAAACTACCCGATGGCCTACTGAGACTGACCCCTATCGTGTCAGCAAAAATAGAAGGGGTGTATAGTAAAGCACTGTTGGATACTGGTGCACAAATCACCATTCTGTACAGAGACTTCTACCAGAAATTCTTAAAGCATCTGCCACTTGAAAAGTTAGAAGATTTGGTGATCTGGGGGTTAAGTGACATGATGTTCCCTTATGATGGGTATGTCTCATTCAAGTTAGAATTTTTCGCTTCAGTTTTTGGGTCAACAGAAGTCTTTGAAACTCTTGCTGTTGTGTGCCCCAGGCCAAAAGGAAAGGATTCAGCATCTATTTTAGTAGGGACAAATACTGACCTAGTCAGAAGAATTCTTCACTTCAGTTGACCCAGGAACACCCAACAGTACATCTTATCCTGAGACCAGCTTTGTGTGCCCTTCAAATGGAGAAGGATAGTAAGAAGGATGAAATTGGTCATGTGTGGACCCTGTCTGGGAAAGAGCATATATTTCATCCTGGTCAGGTCACCTGCTTGAGAGCCAAAGTGAGGATGTGTAGACAAACAATTTCCTCTCATCTCATGAAGGAAATGGATCCAGAAAGTGACTTGCCACCGGGGCTGGAACTAGTTCCAGAAGTTTGGCCTGCAGACAAGTTAAAGCATCCTTATGACACTTTGCCTGTGGGGCTGAAGAGTAAAGGAAGTACTCCTATTGTCCTGCGTTCACAAGTGTGTTTGGGAAATGTTTATGCCTCCACTTCCTTACCTGCTTCTGTGTTGACAAGGAACGAGAGCAGGGCCAATGAGTTGAAGCTAGAAGATATTGATATAGGAAGTGGGCTCTGCCCCCTGAGTGGGAAGCAGAGCTAAAGAGCTACTAATGAAGAAAAATTGTTTTTCTACCAGTGAACTGGACATGGGCTGTGCAAAGAGTGCAGAACACCGAATAAAAGTGAAAGAGGACCAGCCCTTCGTGGAACGTTCCAGAAGAGCAGCTCCAGGAGACCTGGAGGACTTAAGAAAACATTTGGAAGAGCTTAAAGCTGCAGGGATAACTTGAGAGTCAAGAAGTCCATATGCCTCTCCCATTGTCGGTCAGAAAAAAGAATGGGTCACTTCACATGTGGTGTTGACTATTGTACTCTGAACCAGTGAACCATTCCAGACCAGTACACAACTCCCCGGACTGAAGATGCTCTAAACTGCCTGGTGGGCAGTAAGTGGTTGAGTGTGCTAGACTTAAGGAGTGGATACTATCAAATCCCTATGCATCCAGAAGATAAAGAGACGAGTGCCTTCATCACCCCATTGGGATTTTTTGAGTTTGATTGCCTCCCTCAAGGTTCATCAAATGCACCAGCAACCTTCCAGAGAATCATGGAAAGAACAGTTGGAGACATACATCTCCTGGAAGTCTTAGTCTACCTGGATTACATCATTGGTTTTGGGAGGACCCTAGAGGAGCATGAAGAAAGACTGATGAAAGTATTGGACAGGATTGAAAAGGAAGACCTGAAGTTGTCATTGGACCTTCAGTGACCTATGTGGGACATGTAGTGTCTGCAAATGGGATATCCACAGATCCCAGCAAAGTTGAAGCTGTGACATCTTGGCCCAGACCCAAAACTATCACAGAGCTGCAATCTTTCCTGGGGTTCTGCAGTTACTATAGAAGGTTTGTGGAAGGATTTTCAAAGATAGCAAGACCCTTCAACCATTTGCTCTGAAATGATGAAAAAGCAGATGAAACTGATGAAGGTATCCTTGTGAAGAAGCCCAAGGGACCGAGAGGCTCTAAAGAACTCATCGAGAGTCGCTGGACTCCTGAGTGCGAAGAGTCATTTGAATAGCTTAAGTATTGCCTCACACATGCCTATGCTGACTCAACAAAGCCACACTCTTTACATGTGGATGCTGGCAGGGATGGCTTAGGGGGAGTTCTTTACCAGGAGTATAATAAGAAGCTGAGACCTGTGGCTTTTATCAGTCGGAGTTTATCCCCCACAGAAAGGAACTATCCAGTGCACAAGTTGGAATTCCTTGCCTTAAAGTGTGTGTGGGGGGTAGTTGACAAGCTGCATGACTATCTCTATGGGGATGAATTTGAAGTGCAGACTGACAACAATCCTTTGACATACATCCAGACCACTGCAAAGCTAGATGCTACTGGCCACAGATGGATGGCAGCTCTATGCAACTATAATTTCAGTTTGAAATATCGCCCAGGACATGAAAATGGAGATGCTGATGGTCTGTCCAGAAGACCTCATGGAGATTTACACCCAGACGATGAATTCGTGGAAGTTTCAGTGCCAGGGGTGAGAGCTATGGGTCAAATTGCAACCTGCTATCAATACACTGAATGTTGGGCCCAGAAGTTGGGTCTGTCTGCAGCAAGCATACCCCAAGCTTACTGTAATCTGGTCACGTTACAGGCTTCATCGCTACCAGCTTTGAGTAACAGTGACCTCAGGAGAGATCAAAGAGAAGACCCATTGGGTCAGCTAGTGGTAGCTGCTTTAGAGAAGAAACAAACTGATATGCTTCACACAGATATTCATCCTCTGGCCAGACTTTTGGCCAAAGAATGGGACAGACTGCAGATACAGAATGGACTAGTGTATAGGAGATCTCCTAGTGCACTCGGCAGTGAAAAATGGCAATTGTTGCTTCCTCAGAAGTATAGAGAAGTAGTACTCCGGTCATTGCATGATGAACATGGTCATCTTGGTTATGACAGAACTATGGGTCTGGTACGAGACAGGCTCTACTGGCCATGCATGAAGCAAGATGTTGAGGATTATTGTTGTACATGTCTTCGTCGCATTCAGAGAAAGACTCTGCCGACCAGAGCTACCTCATTGGGTCAAATGGAAAGTAGTGGACTCATGGAACTGGTCTGTATAGATTTTCTGTACATTGAACCGGATGAAGGCGGGATCAGTAATGTGCTGGTGGTAACATACCACTTCAACCGATATGCTCAAGCATTTCCCACTCGCGATCAGAAAGCTATTACAGTGGCAAAACTACTAGTTGAGAAGTTCTTTGTACACTATGGCCTGCCAAAAAGGATACACTCTGATCAAGGATGTGACTTTGAGAGCAAGCTTGTCCATGAACTATTCAGTCTTTTGGGAGTTCAGAAAAGTTGCACCACTCTTTATCATCCTCAAGGGATCTGCAGCCAGACCGTTTCAACTGAACTTTACTAGATATGTTGGGAAAACTATCCACTGAGAAGAAGAGTCAATGGGCTAGACATGTAGCCACAGTGGTGCAAGCTTACAACAGTACTAAAAATGATGCTACAGGGTTCTCGCCTTACTTCCTAATATTTGGAAGAGAAGCTCGTCTTCCTGTTGACATCACCTTTGGAGTCACAGCTGATGATATACCAGTGCGAACTCATGGCAGTTATGTGGAGAGACTCAAGAAGAACCTCAGACAGGCCTATGAGGTAGCTGAAAAAACAACAGGACAAAGACATTAGTGAAACAAGGCTCACTATGACAAGAAAGTGAAGATGCATGATTTGCAACTAGGGGACAGAGTCCTTTTGAGGAATTTCTGTTTCAACTGAACTTTACTAGATATGTTGGGAACACTATCCACTGAGAAGAGTCAATGGAGTAGACATGTAGCCACAGTGGTGCAAGCTTACAACAGTACTAAAAATGATGCTACAGGGTTCTCGCCTTACTTCCTAATATTTGGAAGAGAAGCTCGTCTTCCTGTTGACATCACCTTTGGAGTCACAGCTGATGATATACCAGTGCAAACTCATGGCAGTTATGTGGAGAGACTCAAGAAGAACCTCAGACAGGCCTATGAGGTAGCTGAAAAAACAACAGGACAAAGACATCAGTGAAACAAGGCTCACTATGACAAGAAAGTGAAGATGCATGATTTGCAACCAGGGGACAGAGTCCTTTTGAGGAATTTGGGTCTACAATGAAAGCATAAACTAGCTGACCACTGGGGGTCTGAAATTTACATAATTTGTTCTCAGCTACCCAATATCCCTGTCTACCAAGTTTGCCCTAAGGGGAAAGAAGGACCTATCAAAACCTGGCACTGCAACAACTTAATGCCTTTGGCAAAATCAGTGAGACTCATGAATCCGGAACCCAGAATAGCTCAGCAGAAGCCTAACTCAAGGCGATCCAGAAGACTAAGGCAGAGAGGAAATATCCTCTCCAATGTTCAAGAGTCTATGCTTCCTCCTGCTGAAGGAGAGGAGGACAGTGATGATGACTGGAGTTTCAGTGGGTTTTTTTATGAGGATGTTCGAGACCCCATGGTATGTAATCACAATGTAAGTGCACCAGAATTCATTCCTTGTCATTTTGAACAGCCCAGACCTGACAATAGACTAAGTGGTATTTCTGTACCTCTTGCAGAACCTGATGCTGATGGAGGCCCTGCTATACAAACTTCAGAAAATAGTGCTGAGGACAGTCATACCGTTATGGAAAAAGAAAGTGAAGTTATACAAGAGGAGATCTTAGAAGTAGACAATATGCCTACTGAAGAACTGGACACTGAATGTGCTGTGAGTGACAAACCTTCCGATCAAAATTCCTTAGTTATCTCTTCCGAACCAAAACTGCAGAGACTAATTAGGCCCCCACAGAGACTTACATATGACATTTTGGGACATAGTATACAGGACTCTCTGACCACAGCTCATCAAAGAGTCTGCGTCCACGACCCCTATGCCTCCTGCTCCATTGGTGACACCCCAGTCCAAGTTAAGCATAATGTTGATCACCCTTGGTGGAAGTCTTTTCTTTCAGCTTTTCCCAGTTAGGGGTCACCACAGCGGAATTCCGGTCCGCTAATGATTGGCAGTTGATTTTTACGTGCTGAGTTGCCAGCCCTAATGCACAACCTTCAACGAAGGTACACCCATTCACGCATGTCTCCACGCAGAAGATGCTCTGGCTGAGAGTCGAACCGGTCAGTGTCTTACTGTGAGATGACAACGCTACCGCAGCACCACCACCGTGGACGGTATGCAAAAATATTGTTCAGCTGATGGCGCATTAGTGTTTGTAAATATCTGCTGAAAATCTCCTTTTGACTTGAGGGGACCCAAGATTTTCAAGTGGGAGAGAGTGTAGCTCCCACTGTATTTCAGTGTAGAAGTAACAGACTGCAGTTTTCCCTCATTGATATTGCCTTTGTGTGCATGTTTGAATGTCAAGATCTTTTCTGCTGAGTTCTGGGGAAGGGGGTAAATGTATGGTTTCATTACATGCATACCTCACTCTGCCTTACTGCTAACTTGTGCACTGTTGAAATAATTTGTTTGTTGTTGTGCTATTGCCCTTTAAAACTAAAGTGTCACCAAGAACAAAATCTGTTATCTCTTGCCACCTTGGGGTGTTGGGCCTAAAGAAGGGGTGTCACCAGAGTCAGGTAGGAAAGAACCCATATCTACTTCGGCTACACCTGCCGGTGTGCTACAAACAAATAAATAAAATAGATGGTTTTGATACTTCCTTAGTAATCTTTTATTGTACTGTAATTTGTTTTCTCCCAAGTCCACCAAACAAACCATGAGGATAACTAAATGAATGTGGCATTGATAAGCAGGAACACAGCAACCTCAAGGGACAGCAAATTTTAACTTTTCCCATGAGTAGAACATGACATCATAAGATCAGAGGATCATCGGATTTACAAGGCAACAGAGCCATAAGGCCATTTCCATCTTACCAGTACCCACCCTTAGGCCTTGCATCTCTTTTCAAAGAGGGTCAGGCCATTTATACTAGGGGTCAGTTTATTAACACCCATCCAGTTGTCCAGCTCATTTTTAAAAGGCAAACAGTGTGTTTCACTGGTTAACTTGCACAGGAATTGGGACACAGTCTTACCTGATATTAGATTTAAGATATAATGCATTCTGATCTCTTCAAACTAGTGGAGAAGCATCATGAGTAAGTGTAGTATGTTGAGCTACAACTTAAATGAATAACTTTCAGTGTCACAGAAACGTTTTTAGCCTCTTTGGGGAGACTGATGAGGTTACAGCAAATAGGAAGAATGAGCCGGATTTTTTGTGCACTGTAAAGCAAATTATCATAGAGAGATGCAGCCCCAGGTCAGTCTTGTGTGAAGTGTCAGGAAGTAAGAAGAAGGGGAGATCTCAAAATCTAGTAATGATGACCAGCTACTGTAGATCACAAAGAACCTTTAGGTTGTCAATGTATAGTAATTATAGTTTTGATATCTGACTATAGAGATTAACTGACAAGTGCTCGATGGTTAAAAGTCCACTGAAGTTTAACGAATAGATGAAAGTCTCCCAGTTGGCAATGGGGCAATGGACACAAGAATTACTTGTGGAATCTGCCTAATTATTATTTGCTGTCCAGTATAGTACAGTTGTGTAAGTAAATTTACTATAATAGTAGACATTCAAATGATCCCTTAGGCAGTAGTCTTAGTTACATGGATTATATCCTGCTGAGGATATAACATCTGGCCAGCTTCCAGAGCTTAAGGGCAGCTTCTACATTCCAAAATCATTAAACAGCTTGAGAAGAGCTAAAGAAAAAGAGTGACTTTGGCACCAAACCTTTCACAGTTTTCATGCCAACTGAGAGTGTCAGGCTACAGCCCTAAAAGGTCAGTGCTAGGAAATAAAAATGAAGGTCCTCACCCTGGCACAAAAAAAAAAAAAAAAAAAAATTACAAAAAATACGGGGGATGGATGGAGGGAGGAATGGGTTGCTGCAGCAGTGATCATTCAAACATCTACTGTTATGATAAACTTACTTACACAACTGTACTATGTTCATCATTTGATTGCTGCTGCTGCATCAGCCTTAGCTGTATGGGTAGACTACTATAGTTTAAACTGACCTGGAGAAGGTAGGATAAGACTCCAGGAGCCCCTGGAAAATGGTCCTAGCAATGTCTGCCCTACACATAGAGAAGGAATCTAGTTTGTAGTGCTTTCTAAAGGTATGTACAGAGGACAGAACAAGCTGCCAATTTTAAAATACTTCTAGAATCCAGCCCTTTCCAAAAAGCCACAGATAATGCCAAGGCCCTGGTAAAGTGAGTCTTAACCCTGCAAGGAATTGCCTTATTGTGGTGGGTACAAAACATAATAGCATAAGACAATCATTTGGATATAATGGAAAATTTGTATTTCCATCTATGGCAATTGAACTGGAGTCCTGGAACTTACCCGTGTGGTAAGTGTTCAGAATGTGCACAGATCCTTACTAATTTTGATGGCATCAATGGGGCTAAGTATATATGTAGGGATGTGTTTTCTTGTAACAGCATAGGTGTAATTTATGCACTTAGATTTATACTGGGGAAACAAAAAGAATGTTTCGAGTTCGATTTTTAGAACATATAAGGGACATTAAGAATAGAAAGGAAGAAAAAGTTATATCTGCACATTTTAAAGAAATACATGCAAGTGACCATTCATTGTTACAAGGAGTGGTTTTGGAACAAATTAATGTAAAATATGATAATGACTTAGTGTTGAAAAATAAACTTTTGTACAAAGAATCTATTTATATATTGAAATACAACACATTGGCTCCTATGGGGCTTAACAATGAGGTGAATTGGAGATATTTACTTTAAGACAAAGATGTTTTAATATTTTAATTGTTTGTTAATTGAAAATTAATTTTTGTATTTAAGGAAAGCTTTTTTCCAAGATGATATGTTCTGTAAAGGTGTTTGCACCGAAGCACTAGAACGGTTTGTGATTAAAGAAGTTTTTATTTAAACTATGATTTTTTTCATCATTTTGAATCAAGTAGTTGTATAATCAATGTTGTGGTGGTTGGTGTTGTGTTTGTGATCTATTATGACCTCGGATCCAAATGTGGATTTTCTAAGAATCCTTAGGGATGAAGTCCCTGTTGCAGCAGGAGGTAATGGTGGAATGGGTTCGGTTGTTGGATCTCAAAGACTCATGAAACATTACTTTAATGCACCACAGAATTTGGCTGGTGGTAATAATGAAAATTGTCCTGGCAACTCAAATGTAAGTCACAATTCAGTGCAATTTACAGAAGTGTATTTTAATGAAAGACAGAAACGCATGTCTAATCCCTTTATGTTGCTCAGCCTTGCAACAAATGCAGTTCTGGCTGACAAGAAAGGGATTTGTGACAGGTTTGAGAAGTTGCTGGAGAAATAAATGAGGGTGCATTACAATGTTCTTGGTCTTCAGCATTACATAGACTTAAACATTACACCCAGGGGGTTACGCTTTATTAAAAATCCAAGCACTCCCTTCGATGAGAACTGTTCGGTGGACAGGCAATATAAAGAGCGCTGGATAGCGGTTTCACATAAATGTGTAATGGAGTGGATTAAGATTCTATTAGAAAGAGATCAGAAAAAGCAGATAAAGTTAAAAAAGGATATATCTGCTTTAACAAGTGAGGTTTTTAACTCCCTGTGTGCATCTTGTACTGACAACTTACTAAATAAACTGACTGGCCAGCTGAAGGTAGTTGAAACTGAGTTGACTGAATATAAAAAGACAAAGTTGCAAAGAGATATTGGTGACTACGAAAATGGGAGGGCTTTTGTAGCTGCCCCCAATCAGAAGCATAGAAGGTATCAACGGAAACAGGGAAATTTCAAAAGAACTCATTCCATTTCATTTGTTTCCTCGAATGGCGGCAGCTTGAATGAAACGTATATCAGCAATGAAGAGGAATTTCCCTCTTTACCTACACTGCAAAAGGCGGAAGAACATCAGCAGTGTTTTCATCGGAACGTGGAGCAACAACAGGGACAGAAGAGAAACCTGAGTTACCAGAATGGGTCAAACAGAAAAGATTTGGGACATTTTAACAACAAAAGAACTAAACGGTACTGATTTTTTATGTAATGATGTGAACATGGTAGTAAACATCTCCAACTGTGAATTAACAAGGGAGCAAATACGTGTACTTAATTTAGGGTTGAAATTTATTCCAACTAATATTCCTAGATTTCATGTGTTACAACAGGAATTTTTTAGGCTAATACGCAAGTTGCATTTAAAAGTATTTTTTAATACTAGTGGCAATGAATTTTTTGATAATATTAAATGTAGTTCTTCAGATGACAGTTTTTATTCGTGTCATAATGCTGAAAATATTGTATGTGATATTGATGGAAATAATGCGTATTGTAAGCTGAATACAGAGGATATTCCGATTGCTAATAAGTTTATTCCACCTTTCCATAATGAAACTATTGCACATTTTTACTCTATGACTAAATTTGCTGGGGAAAATGTTTGTAAGCATGTGAAAGGTAAGGCAGAGGTGAGATATAATTTATCATATACTGAATGGAAAGCTCTATAAGAGTTATGTAATAAAAAAGAGATAATAATTAAAACAGCTGATAAGGGTAGCAAAATTGTAATAATGAATGTGCTACAATTTCACAAGATGTCTTTAGATCATTTAAATATGAAAGAAGTTTATGAATTAAGTGAAAGTAGTAAATATGAAAAAGCCCAGGTGGACTTTATGAATTTGTTAGAAAAGGGTGTACGCCTGGGTTATTTAGATAGGAATGATGTAGAAAAAAGATTTATATGTAACAACAATGAATTAGCAGTGTTTTTCTGTTTACCAAAGATTCACAACTGGCACCCCACCTAAGTACCATGTTCAATCATACCCTCACCTCAGGCTTTGTGGCCACTGAATGACGCACAGCGAGGGTTATCCCACTCCACAAAGGGGGAGCCACCACGGACCCCAGGAACTACCACCCCATTAGCCTGATCTGCAAGGCCATGGAATGTATCATCATGGAACTTATAAACAAAGACATTGGTAATCTCCAAACTGTGGACCCCACCCAGTTTGGGTTTGTAAAAGGCAGATCATGTCTCCTAAACCTGACAGACTTCTTTGAAGCAGTCACCAAAGCCATAGACGAGGATAAGGTGGTTCACACAGCCTATCTAGATCTTGCCAAGGCTTTCAACACCATCCCCCACTCTGGAATTATAGATAAACTCACTAAACTAGGTATAAATCCCTATGCCACAAGATGGGTTGCCAAATGGCTCACTGACAGAACCCACACTGTGAAAGTAGCAGACTCCAAATCTGACTTCAGACCAGTGACAAGTGGAGTACCACAGGGATCAGTCCTGGGTCCTCTCCTGTTTGGTATCTACTTCTCTGAAGTACAGGCTAACACAGAAGGTCTTTGGCTAATGAAGTTCGCAGATGACTGCAAACTAGGAGCCATAATCAAAACCCATAACGATGTGGAGATCTTACAAAAGGGCCTCAATGAGACAGATGCCTGGTGTCAAAGCCATGGCCTCAAGCTCAATGCCACAAAGTGCATTGTCATCCCCTTTAGTAAAAACTCTGTAACCATGAGCTACAACATAGGCGGTAGTATACTTAACACCGAAAGTGTGATAAGAAACCTTGGGACAGAGGTGGACAGTAGTCTCTCCTTTCATAACCACATTGCCACAGTAGTCAGGAAATCCTTCTATGTGGTACACCTCATCACAAAAGGTTTCTCATCCAGAAAAAAAGAGGTCATTGTTCCCCTCTACTCATCACTCATTAGACCCATTATAGAGTACAATGCCCCTTTTGGTATGTACCTCACAAGATATCTACAACAACTGGAAATGCTGCAGAAATACCTCACAAAGAGGATTACCGGCCTCAAACAGATGCCCTTCACAGACTGTCTCAAAAAACTCCAGCTTTAATCCATTGCATATCGCCTACTCAGAGGTGATCTCTGCCTAACATACAAAGCTATGTCAAACCCAGAGCTGTTGGACATGCTCCACTTAATGAGATCCCAATCCCTCTGAGCTACATGCTCTAGGGACCTAAACCTTGTCACCACAATAAACAGAACATGCCGGAGGGATAGATTCCTGTCCCAGAGACTTCCCATACTCTGGAATAAACTACCTATCTATATCAAACAAAGCTCCTCATTAGCACTCTTCAAGAAAAATCTTCATGATTGGATGGGAAATAGGAAATTCACCCCGGGGATCACTTGTGTGGCTCTGCTTGACAGTGGCACAGGAAAATAATTTTCTTGGGTGGCAAAAGCCAGGGTACCTTTTTGGCTGGGCTTGTATAGGCCCTAGGGCCGATAGCCTAGTACCTACCTATGAACCTATAAGAACATGACCGGACCACCTGAGAGACCAATAATGTCTGCGTGCAGTTATTTTTTTACATAATATTGGCATGTTGTTGCATCAAATATTAATTACATATGTACTAAAAATACCTGCCTATATACAAGACAGTTTTGATTTTTTGAATAAGATTTCTGAAATTATGTGGAATAATGAAACGTATTATTTGGTTTTAGATGTAAAAAGCTTATAAACATCAATAAGACATGAAGATGGCATTTCTACACTGTTTTTTATGTTGGGTGAAAGTACTTTTTCTAACTTTGTGGTTGAGTTAGTGGACTTTTGTCTTAAAAATAATTTCTTTGAATATAATAATCAAATATACAGACAAAAACAGGCGACAGCCATGGGAGCTCCATTTGCTCCCATGTATGCCAATTTGTTTATGGCTTTTTTTGAGAATAGGTTTTTGTACAAGCAAACATTTGTGAAACAGTATGTTAAAACATACTTCAGATATATAGATGATTTGATCTTTATATGTGAAGTAGGTATGACTTAGGTTCAGGAATTTGTAAAAACATTGGAAAATAACCCCTTTGGATTTTCATTTAGTGGATTACAGGAAGGGAATAAGGTGATTTTTTTGGACTTGGTATTGGAGGGACAAAGTGATGTGTCTATCCTAACTAGATTCCATAGAAAATTTGATGATGGCAAACAATTTTTACATGCCACAAGCTGTCACCCCCCACATCTGATCTCATCTCTTCCCTATAGTGAATTTTTAAGACTGTCAAGGTTGTGTAATAATGACGGAGTATTAAGAAATGAGATAGGTAAATATGCTAGGATGTTTTTAAGGAGGGGATATGATGTAAATATTATAGAAGAAGCACAAGAAAAAATCTTTGGTAATAACAACAGAAATATGAGAAAAACATTAATACCGAATAATAAAATGAAACAATATGGAACAAGAGCTGATGAAGGGGAGGAGATATATTTTGTAAGCATGTATACTATAAAGAGTGATGAGATTGCCAGTTTAGTTAAATATTATTGGGAATTTTTGAGAAGGGATAAAGTGTTATTAAAAATACTACCCAAACCTTTAATGATTTCTTATACAAGGGGTAGATGTTTATGAGATATGGTGGTACATGTAAAATTTGTATTTCCATCTATGAATATTAGGCAATTGAACTGGAGTCCTGGAACTTACCCATGTGGTAAGTGTTCAGTGTGTGCACAGATCCTTACTAATTTTGAAGGCATCAATGGGGCTAAGTATATATGTAGGGATGTGTTTTCTTGTAACAGCATAGGTGTAATTTATGCACTTAGATGTCCATGTAATTTATATTATATTGGGGAAACAAAAAGAATGTTTCAAGTTCGATTTTGAGAACATATAAGGGACATTAAGAATAGAAAGGAAGAAAAAGTTATATCTGCACATTTTAACAAAATACATGCAAGTGACCATTCATTGTTACAAGGAGTGGTTTTGGAACAAATTAATGTAAAATATGATAATGACTTAGTGTTGAAAAATAAACTTTTGTACAAAGAATCTATTTATATACTGAAATACAATACATTAGCTCCTATGGGGCTTAACAATTAGGTGAATTGGAGATGTTTACTTTAAGACAAAGATGTTTTAATATTTTAATTGTTTAATGATTTAATTAATTGTTAATTGAAAATGGATTTTTTTATTTAAGGAAAGCTTTTTTCCAAGATGTTATGTTTTGTAAAGGTGTTTGCACCGATGTGCTAGAACGGTTTGGATTAAAGAAGTTTTTATTTAAACTGTGATTTATTGTCATCATTTTGGATCCAGTAGTAGTATAATCATTTGGATATAGTCTGCTTTGCCACAGGTTGTCCTTTCTTCTTAACTTCACAAGAAATGAATAACTAATCAGAATATCTGAAAGTTTTAGTTCTGTCAATATACCATATGAGCCATTTGTGAGTATTCACTCTCCCTTATTTTTAGGTTCTGGAAAGAAGATAGGGAGATGAGTAGCTTGGCTCAAAGTAAACGTGAATACCACTTTAGGCATAAATGAGGGATTAGTTCTTAATGAAACCCTATCCATCTGGAAAGTTAGATAAGGTAGAACCACCACAACAGTTTGTAACACACATACTCTTCTTGCAGAGATCAGAGCAAAAAGGAAAACTGTTTACCACATTAAGATCCTGAAGTCAGCCTCATAAGATGTTTCAAATGGAGCAAGAGTTAGTTCTCCTAACATGAAATGTAGACCCCAAGGAAGTGCCACCTTTGTTCTAGAAGGCTTAATGTGCAGCACTCACTTCAAAAGCATTTTCACTTGAGATTGCTTTGCAAGAGGAGAATCAGCTGGCAGACTTGCTGAAATGGATGACAAGTGAAGCTTGATGGAGCAGTAAAACAGGCCAGAGGACAGTAATTCACACAAATAATGGAGAGTCAGAGAAACACTAGCCCTGAATAGGTTTTGATTGTTTTCTGGGACCAACTAGAAAACCCATTTTCATTTACTAATATTTGATTTTCTAGTTGCACGTTTTCTTGCCTCCTTTAATATCTACTGCATGTCCTGAGAAAAAAAAAAGGTACCTGAAAGATATTAAGATTCTATCATCCAGGCAGTCAGTTGCTGTCGTTTGATGTCAAGATATATCAAACATCCCTTGTCTTGTGTAAGTAGATCCAGTGTGTATGGAAGCTGGTAGTAACCCTGGCCATTTCCAAAAGAAGGGAGAAAGTACAGTTATGTAAATAGCACTTACCCATAACAGTTGATGTTCAAATTTTTCTCTGGTACATTAGCCTTTATACTATATGGGTTATATCCTGCACAGGGCACAACAACTGGCCACCTTCCAAATCTCTCGCCCCCTACCACATCTTAGCTCTGACTGCTGATTGGATAGCCCTGTGGATGGAAATCAGCAGTCAGAGTGAAGTTTTCTTCAGAACTTTCTTGCCAAAAAAGTTAAGATGAAGTACACTCATCCTGAACCTTTAACAGATATATAAAATAACAAACAACTTTTTATCCCAACAACTAACTATATACAGAAGAAGGGGATGGAAGGTGTATGCAGGTACTGCATCAACCAGGAATTTGAACATCTGCTTGTACGGGTAAGCGAAAATTACACAACTCTACTATGTTCATCATTCCCACTGCTACAGAAGCCTTTAGGCTATATAGGTTGATTACCCAATCCTAATCAACCTGGTAGGGGGAAGTATATGGATACTGGTTTCCTCTGTAAAATGTTCCTAGGAAAGCTTATTCTGGACCTAGAAAAGGAATCCAGTTTGAAAAACTTTATAAAAGTATGTAAAGGGGAGCGTGACGTCTACTCATTTCCAATATGCCTTCATAGACACCAAGGCGATAGTAGAATTAGTATCTATACTGCTGAGTAATGGTTTACCATGATAGGAATAACAAAGGGATAGCTGAGGACAAACATCTTTGACATGGATTATCTTTTCTTGTTCCTAACATAAGAAACAAAAAGCTGATGTGCTTTTCTAAAGAACTAAGTTCTATCAAGATAGTACCTCAGTTGCCTATGCATGTCCAGAATATGTAGAATCCTTTCTCTCTGCTTTTGAAGACGGGGTAAAACACTGAGAGATTGATAGCTTGATTCAAAGTAAACTCTGAAACCACTTTGCACAAATGAAGGATTTGCTCTTAATGACACCATACCATATTATCACATAGATAATGCTCACCCACAATGAGAGCCTGCAGTTCAGTTCAGATACTCTTCTTGTAGATGTCAGAGCAATGAAAACAGTTTACTGTGTAATGAATCTTAGGTCTACTAAACAAGCGGGTTCAAATGCAGACATGGTTAACTTTTCTAGCACAAAGTTAGGATCCCAAGAAGAAGCAATCTGTTTACAATGAGATCTGAGGTGAAAACTCCATTCAGAAATTGTTTTATTAAAAATGGAGAGGAAACTGAAGGATCTATGGGCAGACATGTTGAGATGGCTACAAGATGTACCTTGACAGAGAAATAAGACATGTCTGAAGATAGCATCTCACAAACATTTAAGCACCAGTGGTACATAATCTCTGATGGGACACTGTTTATTGGCTAGGCACGGAATGGAAAATCTTTTCCATTTGCCAATATTACATTTCTTAGTAGCAAGCTTTCTTGCCTCCTTTACTGTCTGCTGCACATCCTCATGAAGGAGGTGCCTAAAAGGAATCAACATTGAGTGATCCACGCAGTTAGTTGAATATGTTTGAGGTTGGAGTATATCAAGTTCTCCTTGTCTTGTGTATAAGTCCAGTTTGTGAGGAAGCTTATAGTAACTGCCCTTGGGAAATTCCATAAGAAGGGAGAATCAATGCTACCTGGAACAAAGGTAGTTACCATAATGATCTTTAAGGAGTACTTCTGAATCTTAAGAATTACACTGGACATCAGTGGAAAGGCATAAAGGAGCATTCTCGACCGCGAGAAAGAAATTGCATGTGTTTTCCAGGCTTGTTTGCAAGAAGTCCTGCAGCAGAATTTGTCCTGTTGTCTGTTTTAAAAGGAGGCAAACAAATCTATTTGAGGTGTTCCCCACAAGTGTATCAAATCCTGGAAGATACTCTCATTCAGTTTCTATTCGGCAGGGTCTGTCCTGGTCATGCTCAGCTTGTGTGCTACTATGTTTTGCTTGAGTAAGCCATCTAAAAAAGGAAATATGTCAATGCCATTCAGCCTGCAATGATCTATGACTGGAACTGTACACTTTGTAAGTACCCTTGGGGTTGTAGATAACACAAAGGGTAATGCAGAGAAATAATAATGTAACTTAGGCAAAGAACATCTGAGAAATTTCCAGAAGCCTGTTGTTATAGGAATGTGATGATATGTATTCTTTAGTTCTAATGTTACCATAAAACTCCTTGGTGTAGTGGGAGGTGGCAGACTCTTAAGGGTCAAAATCTTGAATTTTGGTACTTCACATACAGATTAAGAAAGAAAAGATCTAGAACTAGTCTCAAAGAAGACTCTATTTAGTGCCAGAGACATTGTGGAATAGAAGACTTTGCCCCTTTGATATAAAGGCATTGTTTCTATGAATTCTAGGGTGAGTAAACACTGAAGAACTGGAGGAAAAAACTGGTTTGGTGGGTGGGAAGAAACTCCCCTGAAAGGAGGGATTTGTATTCAGTGGCAAAAGTATCCCCCCTGACCCACATGTAGCAAAATAAAAGTCTGAAACAATCTGCTGCCAAAGTGGAATGCACAGAGCCACTTTACGGGACCTACTGGGAGCAGGGTGCTGAAAGGTCTTAGCAACTCCCTGTATTTATTTCCTTCTCTCATCAAATTGTTTGAGGACCTGAGTAGCAGATGGGTCAAACAAAACCTCCTTCTAAAGTTGAATTTAAACCTTCAGACTTTACCTCATCAGAAAACACCTAATTATGTACCCAAGCATATCTCCTAAACACAGTAGCAATAGCAGTGGTCCCAGGCACATTATTTGCACAACTGTACACTCTATAGAGCATGCTTTGAGATTTGAAAAAATATTAGAAACAATGGAATTGAGATAGAAACTACCTTAAGGAGGAAGTGTAGCAGATAATTCTCTCAAAATGTCTGCACAAAAAAAAGAATAAACTTCCACATATATTTATGTAGACAGTAGACATATGTTAGTTAAAAACCTGTCTTTCAAAGTGGAAGAAGAAAATATTCTCTTACCAAACACGTCCAATACCTTTCTTTTTTTGTCTACATGGGAACAATTCATTGAAAATAAGTCTGTTTCAGGCTGGTGAAAATGTAGATACAGCCGTACAGCTTCACGATCAGACCTGAGGTGGGAGAACAGATGCCTTTTTTTAGTTTGAGAAGCTCTGTAAAGTCTATCTGACTTTTGGAAACTGAAGACTGAAAGTCAGGAGTATTACAGACAGCATTAATTACATCCTCCAATGCTGTCAGAATAGGGGTAAGGGAGTGGAATGAGCCATAACTACTTATAACATTCACATCATAACGCCTCCTCAGTTCAGGATAAACATTCACTTGTTCCCATAAAAACGTCTCATTCATCATGGCTATTGATGGAGATAAGGAAAACTCCTCCAGTGGGGATGGGGGTTTGTAAGGAACAAATTTCTTCTGAATATGAGATTTGAGTTTGGGAATCTGCAGGCAAAAATGTTCTGTCTCTATGTCAGAATCCCTTGATATGTTTTCCTCAGGAATATCTTTGTTTTGTTGTTTTTAAACAAGAAACATCTTTATTAAATTATCATGTATGCTATAGGCAATCATACATTTACATAAAAGAAAAACAAACCATGTTGACATAATTGTAGCTGCAAACATTATACATCACAAACCACAATGACATAATTTTAGTTGTATATATTATACATCACTTATAACATATCCAGTCATTGTTAGTCAAACATTACATAGCTCATTGAAATCCTGCCCTCTTTTAAACTTAATTTCTCCTCTGCATGTATTGTTCGCACAATTCCCATTTTTTCTATTTAATTTGTTCCTACCCTTTTCTGTGGATTCCAATTCCAGTTGTCTACTTCTAGTACAGTGGGTTTAGTCTTTAATTTCTATTTTCTAGTAATTGCTTTTTTGGCAGCCACCATAATTAGACTCAGCCAGGCCTTACTATATCTAGGCAATTCCATATTGTAGCTGAAAAGAATATTTCCTTAGTTACACCAATTTGCTCACCCAGTATCTCTGACAGAGAAAGAGGAATCTTTCAAGCCTGTCAACTCATTATACTCCCAGAAAATATGTCCCCAATTACCTTTTTCTTCCTCAGCATACCTCTAACATTTGCTGTCTACCTGAGGAAAACTTTTTTTGAATCTACTTAGGGTATAAAAATACCAGTGTAAATACTTCCAAACAATAATCCTAAATCTTCTAGACTTTGTTGCATATTTGGGAGACATACATATATCGCCCAATTGTTTCTTTGTGAGTTGCTTATCCAATCTCTCTTCCCAATCCCTTCTAACCTCCGCTGATTGATTCTTATAATTATGATGCAATATTTTATATGCTCTACCAAGTATTCCTTTTTTAACAGCAGCTTCTGTTCTAGATTCTACTAAAAACTCTACAAGTGCTGGTCTTTCACTTAGGATTCCCCTACTCCTTTCTCTTTGCCTACATTTGGATATCAATCCTTGATAGGGAAGGTAATCTCTACACTGCAGTCCAAATAAATTCTTCGCCTCTTCCCATTCTATTAACTTTCCCTCTCTAATTATTTGATCCCAATACCTTGGTTCTTCTGTCAGTTTTCTCCAATAAATTCCAGTCCCCTCTTGCCTATTGTCTGTATCCCTAATTGCAGTCATCCCTATCGGCAGAATCTCCTTTCTGCATTTCTGTGTTGGCTTTGGTCTTAGAATACTTTCTGCTACTTTATGAATATAATATTCTGTAAGGCTATTAGGTTCACAGGTAGGTACTAGACTATCTGCCCGAGGGCATTTATAAGCCTAGCCAGAGTGTGTCAGCTTTCACCGCCCCATTGATTAATTAACTAAACCTCTGTCAAGAAGAGCCAATGAAGTGATCCCAGGGGTGTATTTTCTGTTACCCATCCACTTGTCAAGGTTTCTCTTGAAGAGTGTTAGTGAGGGGCTCTGCCTAATGTAGTTAGGAATTTTGTTCCAAAGCATGGGGAGTCCCTGTGACAGGAATCTATCCCTCCAGCATGTTCTATTTATTGTTGTGGTGAGGTTTAGCTCACTAGAGCGAGTGGCTCGCAGTGACTTGGATTTCTTTACGTGGAGCATGTCCATCAATTCTGAGTTGGACATGGCTTTGTAAGTCAGGCAGAGATCACCTCTGAGTAAGCGATATGCTACTGAGTACAGCTGGAGTTTTTCCAGTCAGGCTGCATAGGACATATGTTTGAGGCCAGTAATCTTCTTGGTGAGGTACTTCTGTGGTCTTTCCAGCTGTTGGAAGTGTCTTGTAAGGTACATCTCAAATGGGGCATTGTACTCTATGATGGGTCTGATGAGTGATGAGTAGAGAGGCACTATAACCTCTTTATTTCTAGATGCAAACCTCTTAGTAATTAGATGGGCTACATAGAAGGATTTCCTAACTACTTTGGCAATATGATTGTCAAAGGAGAGATTACAATCTACCTGGGTCCCCAGATCTCTTATTACCTCTTCTGTATTAAGGAGGCTGCCACCTATGTGGTAATTCATGGGTGTTTTGCTTTTCCCAAATGGGATGACTATGCATTTTTTGGCATTTAGCTTGAGACCATGACTTTGACACCAGGTGTCCGTCTCAGTAAGGCCCTTTTGGAGAAAGTCTGCATCAGCCGGACCGTCAATTATGGCTCCCAGTTTGCAGTCATCGGCGAACTTGGTTAGCCATAGTCCTCCTGTGTTTGCCTGTACTTCTGAGAAGTATATGCTGAACAGTAGGGGTCCCAGGATCGAGCCTTGTGGGACACCACTTTTGACTGGTTTAGAGTCGGACCTGGAGCCCGCTATTCTTACCATGCGAGTTCTGTCTGTAAGCCAGTTGGCAACCCATCTCGTGATGTAGGGGTTTGTGTTCAGGCTTGTGAGTTTTTCTTTAATTCCAGAGTGGGGGAATGGTGTCAAAAGCCTTGGCGAGGTCAAGGTAGGCTGTGTGAACTACCTTCCCCTCATCTATGGCCTTGGTGACTGTCTCAAAGAAGTCAACCAGGTTTAATAGGCATGATCTGCCCTTAACAAAGCCGAACAGGGTTGGGTCAAGTGTTTGGAGGTTCCCAATGTCTTTGTTAATGAGTTCCATGATGATGCGCTCCATAGCCTTGCAGACCAGGGTAGTCAGGCTTATGGGGCGATAGTTACCAGGGTCAGTTGTGGCCCCTCCTTTGTGGAGCAGAATAACCGTTGCTGTGCGCCATTCTGTGGGCACGTAGCCTGTGGAAAGGCTGAGGTTGAACAGTGTGTTTAGGTGGGGGGTTAGTTCGTTCTTTAGTTCGTGCAAGATGCAGCCTGGGACACCATCTGGCCCCATTGACACTGTGCTTTTGGCTTTTGAAAGGGCTGTTTTCACCTGTGTATCTGTGATTTCTGGGACACTACACTATTCCGGTATTGTTGTGGGCCCTTTTGGGGGTGAGAGGAGGGTGAAGTTTGCACTGAATCTATCTGCCAGGATGTTGGCAATATCAGTGGGTTCAGTATATTTTGTGTTATTTTGCACTAGCTCAGAGCATATCTGCAAGTTGCCACTTAGATTCTTGACATAGCTAAAGAAGGCTTTGTGGTTATCTTTCGAATCCTTGGTTATTTTTCTTTCGAAATTAGCCTTGGAGGATTTTATGAGGGACCTTAGTTTCTTACTGATACTGATCAGGGATGTCTTTCCTTCTTGGGATTTCCGTTTTTTCTGAACTAGTTTCCTCCTTCTATTGTATAGCCTGTTTATGGTAGGGGTCCACCAGACTGGTTTCCTTCTCTTAGGGGAGTGAATCTTGGTTTTGCTAGGATTGGCATGATCCATGCATCCTTGTAGGTGCTCATAGAGTGCATTTGTAAAGGTTCCTGCATCTTGGACACTGTTATCCTTTAGCGTGGGGGCTGTGAAACTTACCACCTCTGTCTTAAGTAAGGTGAAATTTGCTATAGAAAAGTTTTTCACTGTGATTTCCTTGGTTGGAGGTGGTAGTGTGGTGTGGACATCCAGAGTGATTAGTTTATGGTCTGATCTAACCAGTGACGGGTTGACCTCCGGTGTGGAACACCTGTCGCTCATGTTGGTGATAACCAGATCCATTATGTTTTTCACCTCTGGTAGGGGAGTTTACCAGCTGATCCAGGGCATTTGAGTTGATAAATTCCAGGAAGCGCTGGACCTGGGAGTTTGTACTTGAGTAGTTTTCCCAGTAAATGGTAGGGTAATTGAAATCACCCAGTATCAGGGTGTTCCGTAGGACCTTCATGTTTTCCTGAAAGGCGGAGTGGTGGTCCTGGGTCATGGAGGGTGATCTGTAGTAGGCCACAATTTGCATTGCAGATTTGCCTGATGTTAGTTGCACATGGATGATCTCGGAGGTATCATGCTGCGTCACTAACCTGGAGGTGTAGGTATCCTTGATGAATATGGATACACCCCCTCCTTTTGTGTTTCGGTCCATGTTCTGTGGCTGAAATGTGTGGTATGAGTTGTAGCCCAGTAGTGCTGGGGTGCTCTGTGGAGCCTTGAACTGGGTTTGTTGACGTTCTCCATACTGAGGAGTGCTTCGAGCAGATGCATTTTGAGATTTAAACTCCTGGCGCTGAGTAGCATAACCCTCATTTTTTTATTTGTGCTGTTTACGGAGGTGGGTTTGACTTTTGAACCTTGCCTAAAAAAAGCACTACGGGGGCAGCAAGAGCCTTGGCCAGTATTCGAAAGCCTAGGGGTGACAGGTGCAAGCCATCTCTTGGGAAGCAACGAGGCTTGTCGAGCATGTTGTCCCAGGCTGACAGACACTGGATCCCCTTTGAATGACACCAAAAGCTTAGCCAATTGTTGAAATTGATAATTTTTTCTTTATACTGTGGTATCATTCTTGGTAAGGGCAGGATGCTACTCAGGGTCAGGGTCATACCTGCTTGGGCTACATGATCAGAGAGCTCTTCCATGTCTCTTTCCATGTAGTCCAGGGAGGTATGTCTCAGGTCATTCACACTAACATGAACAATGACAGAGTAATATTTGTACTTGTTCTGGAGTGACCTGAGTGCTTGTGTTATGTGGCAGATTCTGGCTCCTGACAGGCAGCTAACAGTAACCTTCTCGTTGGCCAGCCTAGTGAGTGGGATGTCAGTGTGCCTGACTATAGAGTCGCCTATTAGTAGTGTGTCATGTTATTTCGCCTTAAGGGCTGTGATTGTGCGGCACACTGATTTTGTGTTTTGTGTGTTGTCTGGTTTGTGATGGGAGATGCAGGTTTTTTGGGTGTCTGCTTTGGAGGTCTGTGATGCTTTTGCAGGTTTTTATTCAGAGCCTCTGAGTATGATTTTGTGTATTTATGTGTATTTTTTGCCAGTGCTGGTTTAGTATGTCTATGTGAGGCTGGAAATGTGGTGCAAATGTTAACCTTCTCCTCATGACTGCCTGTTCCAGTCTTGGGTGGAGAGAGCTTAGCCTCCAATTTAGCTATATAATTGTATCTCTCACATAAAAATCTTACAACACTACGCTCAGCTAATACGCTACTAATTTCCAATATTAAATCTAATAATAAAGCTGGAGACTCACTTTTTACCAATGTTGTGGGCAGAATCTGGAACAAGCTTCCTAGAACACTCACTTCTCTCTCATCTACACCACTCTTCAAGAAACATCTCAAAGAACATCTAAAAATACATTGGCTTTGTCCCTGATCTAAGCCTGACTGAATCACACTTATCCTCATATTCTTTCTTCTTGCTATACCCCTTCCTCCTGGGCTATGGCCCCTCTGCAACATTAATCAATAGAAGCTAACTTTATACTAGCACTTGTGTTTTCCTGCCTTTTCACTTTCTCCTTCGACTTAATGAATGATAATTTTAAAATATTGTGTAAACTTGTACTTCAGTGTATGTATCTTAAACCTACGAAAGACTTTGTGCTTGATTATATCTTAAACCTATGCAAAGACTCTGTACTATTGTTCACAAAAACAATTTTTATTTTTTTTCCAAACATTTTTGCTCTCTAATGTATTTGAATCTAGTCATTTTTTAATTATTGTATTTTGTAATTTACTTATGCTTGGAGCTTTTCTCCCCGGGTCTCTACTGAAAATGGACATGTATCCAGCTAGACTAGCCCGGTCAACAAATATAAAATAAAATAAAATAAATAAATGTTAATGTTTTGTGGTAGGAGAAGATGGTTGTCTGTGTACATGAGGCAGTTATAACATTGCCTCAAGATACCTAGGTTCACCAGCTGGACTGGAGAGTATACCTGAAATTGCCCTTTGGTCATGCCTGAATAGTAGGGTGAGCTGCTTAGTCGCTTGGTTGGTGAGGGGTGAATAATGAGCCTTGCCCTGCTGGAGAATTAAAGTGTCGGGGTATATTAGTGCTTGCTATTAGGTCTGAGCAAGTGCTAGACTGTAGGATGCTTTTTAAGTGCTTAGTTTGAGAGTTAGACTACTTTCAAGGGAAAAACTGAAGAGGAAACTTGGTGGAGCCGGGATAAATTTAGCCCTAGCTAACCGGCGCTGCCCGGACGTGCAAAACCGTGCAAACGCGTTTTTTACAGCAGGGTCTTTAAGCATCTGCATCCAAAATGCTAGTCTCTCCTTGTTTCTTGAGCTTCGCCCCTGTTTCATCATCATTTGTTTCTACTTTGAGTTATAGTTTTCTGCTTCTGATATGTATAGGGGCCTTAACTGTGTAGCTCTGAAATACCCCTTCAAATCAGGTAATCCCAAACTGCCTTATTTTACTGGAAAAATCAACGTATCCCACTTGACTCTTGCTGTCTTCTCCTCCCAGATAAATTCTTCAGCTCTCTATTAATTGCTATCCAAAAGTTCTCTTATGGCTGATGATTATATGCCTGACCTGTGTATAAAACTAAAGGTACCTAAAACATTTGAACTGCTTATATCTTGCTATCCATATCCATGTAACAAAGCTTCCAATTTCTCAGTTTTTGTATTATCTTTTGTTTACTGTAGTCTCTTCCCACATATCCTTAGCTGCCACACCGGAATCCTTTTTAATCCATATGTTCCCATAAATGAACCTATCCATGTGTGGGTACATAATTTACAGCTATTGCCTTTATTTTAGCTTCATTAATTTTGTATCCCACAAGATATGAAACTGCATCAAGACCCACCATCAACAGTGGTATTTTCTTACATTCTGCCTACCTCTGGATCATCATTGTTCTATTAATGTTGTCAAATTTTGGCATCACCTTTGCCATTCCTCTAGCCATTATAGACAGAAAAGTTTACAATCATGGTTTAGGTTTAGGACTGAAACGTGCCTATATGAAGTTGGAAAGGCTGGGTCATTACTCTCTTTAGGTATTACAGCCACCAACGCTTTCTTCCAGGATGTTGGTGTTTTGCCTCCTTTTAAAATACTGTTAAACAAAACTTTCAGAGCTTTATCAGTTTTTCCCTCCTAGCTTCCAAACTTCCACAGGAATACCATCTATTGATTTTATTTATTTTACATTTGTTGACCGGGCTAGTCTAACTGGATATATGTCCATTTTCAGTAGAGGCCCGTGGAGAAAAGCTCCACATAAAAACAAGAACAAACAGAACATTACAACTTCAGTTACAGTTCACTTGCCAGACAAAACAGGTGTTTACATGGTAACTTAGTAATCATGAAAGATAAAAGTAAAATAAAATAGAAAATTCCTTTTTTTTTGACCAAACAATAGTAGAAGAAAAAAGTATTCAGAAGGATGTGGGAGATTCCTAAATCAAAGTTATAAATATGGCACAGGAGAACAGAACAGTTATAAACAAGATTGGGAGAATTAGTTAAGGGCAGTGATTCATCTATAAGGCAGTGACATGTCCATACAGTCTTTCCTGGGTACAATAAGTCCAACTTAGAAGGCAGTGGTCTTAAAGTGGCTATAAAGTGAGTAGTAAATTGGTGCTATAACCAAGGATAACAGAAAGAGAAATCTTAGGGTTAGTACAAGGACACAGCCAGTGGGTTGTAAGGTATAATTTGAGTTTCTTTTTGAATAGTGCAGTTGAAGAAAGAGATGTGAGTTCACCAGGATGTAAGTTCCAGCTTTTTCCCACAGTGTTAGAGAAAAGGGAATCTATTGCTTTATTGTTGGGTTTTTGTCTAGATACCAGTAGTTTATTTGCTGAGCATAGGTTTGTAAGATTTTTATACGGGCTGATTAGACTCCTGAGAATTGGTGTGTTACCTGGATGATAAAGGGTTCTATGGGCAATAATCAGTTGGTGGAATAGAATTTGATTATGCAGCTCCAGCCAACCCAGTTGTTTCAGATTTTGAAAGTGATGGGTTCTGAAAGGAGAGCAGGTAGCAAATCTGGCAATGTTATTGTAGGAGATTGCCAGCTTATTGAGGTTGCTTTTAGATAGATTAGTGTATATAGGAGAGACACAGAAGAGAGTTGAGATAAGTGGGTGTGGGCATTAGTAGTTCTAGCTATGGCAGTAAGGAAGGTTTTAATTTTATAGAGAGAGCCTAGTTTTCTGTTAACTGATTTTATTGTGGTGTTGATATGAGTATCATAGTTAAGGTTGTGGTCAATAGTTACTCCTAAGAGTTTGGTGGTAGTGTCAGGAGATATGACCATGCCATTATTAGATTTGATAATGAAGTCAATTGGGGTGGACTTTTGTGTAGGGGTAAAGAGCAATAGTTTTGTCTTTTTGGGGTTAAGGAGGAGACAATGCTGTAAAAAACATTCTTCTACTAGTGCAAAGACATTTCTGGGGACTTTCCTGTGATTGGTTATACATTTCCTCCTATCCTGTTAATAACTGAGCCTCATATACCTCTATGCTTGTAATATTTAATCATTCCATAAACATTTCCATGTGTACCTTTTCTTGATTTCCACATTTCTCTGCTTTATATGGACTTTCATAAAATGTCTGAAATATTTCTAGTACCTCTACAGGATCTCTTATCTTCCTTGTTATAGGCTCTCTAAGCTTGGAGATAACCATTTCTACTTTCTGTTGCCTGTTGTAATAAAAAGTTTTTGTGGTCTGGAGTTATTATTAAAAAACAATTGCTTAATGGCAATTTTTCTAAACTCATACATACTATCGAGGTAATCCCTTATTTTCTTTTAGCATTCAGTTTGAAACTTAAACCTGCTACTTGACATTTCCTGATTACTGGAATAAATGTACTCCTTTTCTGCCTGGTGTACAGTGAGTAATCATTTTCCACAAACACTATACTGTCTCCCACTTTTAATACTTTGTCCTTCTGTCACAGTTTTTTCAGAATCAACTCCTTCTGCTGGTAGGATTGCATCCTTGCTATTAATGGTATACGTTGCTTTCTCATGGCCAGGTTTGGAGCATAAAGATGATGTGTCTTTTCAATTAACAACTCCTTCTGTGGAATACCAGTCCAGTTGCTTATTTGTGCTTTCATAAAATTAATACAGTCTGTTCCTTCCAGTTTATCTAGTACAGCAGAAAATCTCAGATTTTTCCTACTTCTTCTGTCCTCTAATTCTATTATTTTTTGAAACATCTCTTCTTGAGCAGTCTCATATTCAGCCAGCTTTTTCTTCATTTCAACCTCTGATTTTTGCAGTTTTATCACCCATCTGAATATCTGTTTAAAGCTTTTTCCATTTCTTCTTTTGTTACTTGAACTGATATACTCCATCAATGTTTTTTATTTATTTTAATCAGCTCTGAGTACATTTGACTTATTTTTTCCTGTAGGTTACTAGAAGTCATGTCTTCCACCAAAGCTGGAGCTTGCACTGCTTTTTGCTGAACAGCTGCAGAATTTTTTTTTCTGGCATCCAGGTAGTACACTTAGTAGCCAGTTACTGAAATTTTACCAAAATATGAGTTTTCTTACTCTCTCTTCTGAGTTTCTGTTTTCCACAGTGGGAGAGCTGAAATTAAGCTGTTACTCAATGTGCAGCCATTTTGGAAGTCAGGAATATCTTTGTTGACATTATTCTCAGGTCAAGAATCAGAGTAGCAGGATTAACAGCCTGTAATAACTGCCTGGCTAAGGCAAGAAAATCATACTTTCTAGCAAACACTGTGTCTTCAGTTGAACAATATTTAATCCTTTTTTGTTACAGGAAAAGTTTTGGATGAAGACCAACTCAGAGAAAACAGGTTGGCCCTGTCCAGAGGTCTTTTTTCCCTATCTACCCCAGGTGACATCTTTCAGAGTGTCTCCATGACTAAGAGAAGATTGTTTTCCTAGTTCCAGATTGGACACTGAAACAACCAAAGAGTACATGGCTGACCCCTGTCTCATGGTAACTGAAAGGACTACATCAGAAGAAGCTGGAGAGATAAGTCAATGGTCTGAGGAAGGACAAATGGCCACTACAGATTCACCTACTATCAGCTTAGGCATTAATCGAGCCTGCAATATCAGCAAGGGCTCTTATGTAAGTTTTTTTTTTCTTTTTAGCTACAGTGGGAGATGGAAAAGCAGGAGGAGGGTAAGTATCCATGCTGCAATTAAGAAATATATAAAAAAAGGCAGTATGCTTTTCTGGAGTAACTTGGTCAGAAGGAAAATTGTTAAAAAGTATTCACAAGCAGGTCACTTATAATTACACTAACATACACAGTCCCTTATCACAGTAACTCATTAGAAGCACACTAAAAATTATGTCAGGAAAAAAAAATAGTGTAACAGAAAAAAACAGCAGGTACATTTTCACAAAGTGTACCCAATAACTGACATACCCTGTAATAATTTTTGCCCATATAAAACATTTCCCAACTCTAAACTTTGACAAAATGATCGCAAAGTTTACACAAGCAGTGCACTGTCTGACAAAAATGGCCCATTAATAGCTTAGAGCTAAAAATAGCAGTCCTTGACAGGAAACTTCCAAAATTTGAAAGAGCAATGGGTTCTTAAAGGGGAAATACCATTTGAAGTCCAATTAAAAAAATAAGGCAATAAATCTGTGTAGAAGGGTTCCTCACTGGGGACTTATCTGACAGAAATGTCACTGAAAGCTGAAAGCCACCTCCCTGATCCTGTGAGGCCTCTGAGCTACTTCTTCACGATATGGCAAGCAAGTACTGAAGAAAGTTTCACTCTGACTGCTGATTTACTTCCACAGGTCTATCCACTCAGCAGTCTGAATGAAGGTGTGTGTGTGTGTGTGTGTGTGTGTGTGTGTGGGGGGGGGGGGTGGTGGTGGTGAGGTGGAGCTTTTTGAAGTTGGACATTGTTTGTGCTCTGGGCAGGGCACAACCTATATAACCTAACTGGGAATGATGAACATCCACTGTTACCTGGGCCAGAATGGACTCATTACAATGAACCTTGGAGAGCCCTTCTAAATCTTTAGAATGATCCTGGATATTAGTGTAAAGGGTGAAAAGGCATATAGGAACATTTCTGTCCAAAGGAAAAAAGTCTGACTTCCTGTTTTTCTTGCATAAAGTCCTGGAGCAGAATTTTGCCAACTCAATTTTGTGAGTATAGGCAAAAAAATCTACCTGAGGTGTTTCCCAGACTTGTTCTTGGAAGTCTCCCCCCCTGCCCAATTCAATTTCCATTTGTGAGGGTCTGTCCTGGTCCTGCTCAGCTGCCACACAGTTTTGCTCTGAAGGTATGTAAGATGCCTTTACAGTGAGATTGTGATGAAAAGCTATACCCCAGGCTACAATAGCTAGTCTGCTCTGAGGATAAGATCGGTTTCTCCTTTGCTTGTTTATGTACCACATCACTGTGGAGGCCCTGAGAGTCATAGAAGACTGAGAAAGTTAAAAACATTTAAAAATACCATCATCTCTTTTACATTTATGTGTTTATGTCTTTTTTGTTCTAAAGACCCCATACTGTTATCCCCCTCTAGATGTTGATCCTTTAGCAAAATGCAAGAAGTCTGTTGTGACAGACTGTGTTCAAAAATGAATGAAGAATGGGGGGCATAGATTATGACAAATCTGGTTTCTCCAACGCAAAATCTCCCTTTTTATAAACTCCAAAACTGGAATCTAGATTTCAGGGGATGTTGATCTTGTGACCATACAGATTTAAGACATCACTGGGTTTTTCTCATGTAGAGTTTTACAAGAGGGGTAATAAGAATCATAGAAGCCATGAGACCAAAATCTGGATAATTTCCCTGGTGTAGACGCTAGTCCTAGTGGAAAAACACTGGAATACGTTTAGATACAGGCCTACTTTTTCCTGTGGAAGAAAAGCTCTTTGAACTGAGCAGGGCTGGATCCAGCACTAGGTAACATAGGTAACTTCCTCAGACACCATTCGGTTTGGGGCCCTGCCCAGCCATACTTTATTAAATAAAAAATGGCTTTCTGCTTTGCATGCCAGCTCCAGTCTCATTGGCTCGGCATCTGAGACTGTAGCTGGGAAGAACTGGCACAAGATTTAACTTACACAGTGTATTTAAAATAGCAAGCTAGTGAGCGAGTTGTAAAGCACAAACATATTTCATTCTAGGCCACAAAGTGGGGAAAGCATCACATTTCTTTTTCTTCTCAGCAGATGGAGTGGGAAAGGAAGGTATGTGGAGTGAGCAGACCACAATAAACATGTGTGTGTGTAAAATATCCTAAGTAAAGGGGCTGGCAAGCTAAGTGATTTGTTTAGAATCAAACCCTGCACCTTATGTGCAAGAAGCTAGATCCTTAATCTTTCACACCAACTGACCAACCTCACTTTCACAGGATTTGTAGTTCACAAAATATATGCTGATGTAAAACATGTTCTGTTACGTTTTTAAGTGATTTAGAGTAGTCTGCTCTTATCTTTCTCCAGTTTGCAGAACATCTCTGATTTTTCATCATATTTATGCCCTGTCCTTGAGAAAGTCACTAAACCAGATGGTGCTTTGGTGCAACTGGAAATTTATGTTCAACGCCTCAGTGGTCCCCTTCATTGCAAGCCTAGTAACTACCTTTGAATTTGAGTAGTTATGGTGTGAAGGAAGGAAACTGACTGTAGCAAACAGAAGAATCATCATATGATCATTGTTCTTTGGATGTGATCCTTGGTTTCCTTAATGTTGACAGCTGATTTATTATTCAGCTATGAATACAGTGGACAGCATGAAGTCTATGAGTTTAATGTTAATATTAACTATGAATGTATTTTTTTTGAGGGCAGACAGGCATGAAATGCACTGCTTGTCTAACAGTGAGTGCAGAGGAGTAAGGCTATGACCTGTTAGAGATGCTTCCAGTAGTACATGGTTTGATTCCCACAGCCTTCATTTGACTTCTGTGTAACTCTGCCAAGTTACTTTACCAGACAAGTACTCCTGGGCTGCTCCTAAAAGGGGACATTTGTATCCAGTGGGCTGTTCCATGCTGTTAGCAAATGCTTTATAAATTTGCCTTTTGAATTCCTGCACCCTTTACATGGAGTGGGTTGTCCCATGCTGTTAGCAAATGCTTTATAAATTTGTCTTTTGAATCCCTGCACCCTTTACATAGACACTATTTAGTACTTCACCATATGTTATTTGAGTATGAATCCTAGCATGTCTCTTGTAGTTTAATGAGTTACCAGATGCATTATTTCAAGGGAAGACTAGTTTACTGTTTCTCATGCTAAGTCTGTTTTCAGTGTGAGAGTGTTTTTGTTTTGTTTTGAATACAGCTGTCAGTGTTTTTTCAGTAAAATGTGAAATAAAAGTTTTAAATGAAAACCAAATCTCAGTAATAATTGTAAAAGTAAAGAAAAAATAGCACATACATTGACAGGTTTGTAAATGGGGGAGAGACAGCTAAGTAATGGTATATTAGTATGGTTGATGGTGGCCTGATTCATTAACCTGCGTAGGGTCACATTTGTCCATGATCTGGGTCTGTACTCTGGAGGTGTATGCTGCAACAATTCAACATTATTAGCCATTCAAGTAGGTCAGACCTGTACTGAGTAATGCCAGATGGGATACCTATTCTTATGGCAGAGAAGACATAGGGAGGCCAAAAATGAGATGTAAGCCCTCCCTAAAAATACACTATAAGCAGGGTTTACCCTTATCAAACTTGGAAATGGTAGGTGAAAAATCTGAGACTTCCTTTAATTCAGCTTACCTCTCTCATCACACTTTTTATGACCCTGCAGTAGGTGGCCTAAAAACTAATTCTCAGTTCTAGGGAAAATTCAAAATTTCAACTTGGCATCTTTTTGGAGGTTTTGAGATCTCATCCAAGCAAAACTCCTCATAACAGTTCCAGAAGCAGCAGCCCTGGAAATGACATCAGCATAAACACAACCACATTTCAAACAATGACTTGCCACTTCAGATGCAGAAGCAATCATATTACACATATCAGATTTTTCCCCAGAAGAGAAAACAGATGCCATAATAGCCCTCATATTCTGAAAGGCCACAAGCTTAAATTTTACCATATGAGATTGCCAGCTGAGAATTCTAAGAACAGCTCATGCAGAATACAGTTTTCCCCCAGATCTATCAAAAACTTTCCGATCCTTGCCAGAAGGGCAGGGATTGATATTAACAAGATATTTAGCAGTAGCTGGGTTCAATAAAGCAATAGAATTTCAATATTGTGAAAGCTGGTTGTATGTACTAACTAGCCGCTGATCTGTAAAGTTTGCTAGTCCACACTGTATTAGGCAATAAATCAAAAATATAGCAACAAAAACAATGATGGTATAAACATAATTCATTTCATATTAATGCATTCCATAAAAATAAATCCAAGAAAAGATAAGCATTAATTAAAAAAAATAAATTCTGCTATAAACTGTAATAGTTAAATAAAGTGTTCATGCTTTTATGTATTTAGGTAGTTTCCATGACTTGAAACCATTTATTCTGAAAGTTTTCAGTTAGAACTTAACATTAACACCTGTTTTTAACAGAGCCCCTCCTCTTTTCTGCTATATTCCATATCCTGTTACCTTTTTCACAGCCACTCTATGATATCTACTTGACTTTTCCAATCTATTTATAGGGGAAAGGGAAACTGGAAATAATAACATGGGAAATTATGCCAGGCACGCCTTCTTCAACAAGTAGAATGACTCATAAATTGAGCTCATAACATGAAAAGACTGTGCTCTGCCAGCACTGAGGATGGCAAAACAATAGCATAATTCAGCAATACAGTAATCCCAACTGAACAGCTTGATTTTGTCAGAACCAAGTTGTGGATTCTTCTTACCTGAAAAGCAACAAACATTTCATCTGCAATGTAAAAATGTTTCTGAACAAAAGTCTTATAACAGCAGTAATTACTACTGCAAAATACACCTTTTCTTATCTGCATGCATTCCTTAAAGGCATTTTATATTTTTTCTCACGTTAGAAACATCCTTTATGACTTATTTCCTGTTTAATGATACAACACATAAGGGTATTGGTTGAAATATTTCAAAATCATTCTCTTCTGCGGTTATATGCTGAATATACATTATACATTCATCAGTAGGAAATGTTCAGATTTACACGGTACAGGAATAAAAAAATTAAAAATAGCATTTTTTACAAACATGTTTTTATCAGATATCATTCATTAATTTTAATTATGGGTAATCAAACACTAAATGAAAGCAGTTCCCTTTTCAGTTTTGACTTAAAAAGTACAGTGAAAGCTTCAATGAAAAAATAAAATAAATTCACAAAACATATGTAAAATGTACAGCATCGTCGTATACAAGGTAAATGATTATGCATAGAAGTAAGATATGGACATTTTGAATTTAAAATTATATACGTGGATAAGGAAAGAGGACTTTTGGTATATATATATATATATATATATATATATATATATATATATATATATATATTAGAAACCTTGTATATGCTAATCAGAAGTAATACAAAAAACAAAAAGACACCTGTGATTTCATGGCAAAGCAGGCAGGAAGCTGGAGGAAAAGGTGGAGGCTGTGCAAGACAGGCAAACAGGAAGTGGAATAAGAGCAAGAAGGAATGAGGCAAATGAAAGTGGCCAGCTGGAAAATAAATACAAATACAGAAGTGTTGGATGCCAAAAGTAAGCAAAGATGAACAAAGAGAGGAAGTTAACATTTTTTGGGCTTGTGGGAAGTCAGCCACAGTGAACAAAAAAGGCCGTAAGTTGGAGGATGTGCTTTGACGACACAGACAATCAAAGAAAATGACTTCTTACTAGCTGACCTTTAGGGACAGTAAGCACTGACTCTAGACAGTCACACTCTAGATAGAACACTTTGAAGGAGTAAAATACTATGAGTGATTCCTCCAGAATTAAAGAAAAAGTTACATGCAAATTAATACAAACATTTAATATTTTTGGCAGGAAACTGAATGCATTAAATTCAACACCAGTAACTGGAGTAGCTTAGTTTATAGGAATATATGCATCTGTGCATGTACTGTTGGGGGGGGGGGGCATGTGTCTGCCAGTCATGAGATCCAAAAATGAAATAGAAAAACTGATTTGGTGAAAATAATAGTGATGTAGTGCAAGCAGCACAACTATTTTATTCCAAATTCAGTAAAAAAGAGAGGCCACAGGGTTATTAGCAGCCAGTGCTTGCCACAAAAGAACAGTGTCAAGAAGATAAAGATAAGACACTTCTCTGTCAGATCTAGAAAAAAACAAAAAAGTTTGACAGAGCAAAGTGTCCTAACAGTTTTTAAAACTATTTGTTGATCAGAGGGACACTTCACTTCTGTCCACTGTTTCTGTGGCAGTACTAAATGTTTTACGGCTTTCAAAGTTGTAAAACATTTCACATTAGTATATTTTCTCTTTCTGGAACTGTTAGTAATCGACACTAAAGCTTCATATGCTACAAAGAATTTTGATCGGGTCTGTCGAATCATAACTCTTATTATATTTTCTAGACATTGATATAAATATTCACCTGCTGAGCTTCGCTTTCCTGTACTGTCCAGGTGACTTTGTTGGTGTCTACAGGTCAAACACATAATATGTTGGTTATAATCAGAGACTCAGCCATAATCATTTATGTGGAAGTAAACAGTTACGCCAAGATATGATACAAATTAACCAAAACAGTGAAGAGGGCATGTGTAGAGTGTCAAAAGGAAGGGTAAAGTGAGCAAAGACTAAACTCATGGTTACAATACATGTACAACAACAAAAGTGATTAATAACTACTTTCAGAAAGGTGGTGTTGTTTCTGGAGTGAAAGGGGGCTACATGTAAGGAAAATGGATGCTGTGCATACTGTGGGGTGGGAAACAAAAGGATTCGTGAATTGGTGGACTTCAGTACAGAGCAAAAAACAGCCCTGAGAAATGATGACAGGACACTTGCTGGAGGCAACAGCAGAAGGCGTCTGTAAAATCAGAGACAGTGAAATGGGATAGGGGCGTGTCTACTTGGAGAACAGCAGGAAAACATTCTGAAAAGGTCTAGCACCATGATGCACTTTAAAAACAGTACGAGGAATGAAACTTTATGGGTTTACTGACTGACTGTAATCATCCTTGATGGATGGGAATTAGGAAAAACATAAGAGGATACATCAGGGACATTCTGTCAACTCAAGGACATATAAGAATGTGTGTGTGTGTGTGTGTGTGTGTGTGTGTGTGTGTGTGTGTGTGTGTGTGTGTGTGTGTGTCTGTTGAATGGGTGCCTGAGTGTGGGAGAGTGAATGAGGTGGGTTTGCCTGTGGCAATGTACATGGGATGCCAGTGGTGACTTGCACTCACGGACATTAAGGATGATTCAGAGACATGTAAATTAGCAGATAATGAGGTCTTTCTTTTTTGTGGCTAATATGTACGCATGTCACTGAAATGCACTTTCCTGCACTGTGACAAACGGTTCCTTTTGATTTCAGCTCTTACCATCGCTGGTGGGTTTCTTTCTGAGTCCCGGGTATAGTCATTCAACAGATGAGGAAAATAAAGATGTAAAAGGAGCAGGAATGAGTGGTTGTGGATAACGGTAGAGTATTACTAAAAAGTAAGCGCTGGACAGTGAATCAGAACTCTGCAGTATAATCCGTGAACACTTAGGAATGTTATCTCAAAAAGCAGTCTTACTCTGGGGTAGAGTTTTTTGAAACAAGCAAAATGAATAGCTGAAAATCTGAAACTTTGAGCTCATTCCTAAGGTACATTGATACATCTTTACAAAAAAAAAATGTTTTGAACTTTATACACATTGCTAATAGGTTGATTAAAGCAGAAATACAACTTCACAAAAGAAAAAAATGTA
This sequence comes from Protopterus annectens, assembly GCF_019279795.1. Classification (NCBI taxonomy): domain Eukaryota; kingdom Metazoa; phylum Chordata; order Ceratodontiformes; family Protopteridae; genus Protopterus; species Protopterus annectens. The sequence goes on from NC_056745.1 coordinate 1,356,948,501, forward strand.
TTAAAAAGTATCTCTACTAAATGCATATATCCTATGACTGACGTGTGCTGTTTAAAGCTGCATTTTGGGACAGCTACAATGAAAGATCATTTAGGAAATGTGAGAACAAAGAAAGGGCTAGTTTCCTGAGAGTCTCTTTGGGTATTTCTTATCTGCCTTGGACTGGGAGACCTGCCTGAGGGGACTAGCATCCAAAGCTGTTACCATGCCATTGTCACTGTTTTGCCAAATAAAAATGGTATCCGCTTCAGTCATTAAAAAGATTTATGGTGATTGTCATATACATACAGTCACTGTGTTCTCAAAGTGGTTTTAATTGCACTTATACTTTTTGTTTTACAAAAATTAAGGAGTATACTGATGCCAAATGTTCAAAATATGACTGAAATACAGGCAAGCACTTACTGGAACCATTTATAATTGCCAATTGAATAAACTGATTATCTGTAATATTTGTTTATATCATACCTCTCAACCTCTTAGAGCAAGAAATCTGGAAAAAGCCATAAATAATAGGAAGACAAAGGCCCAAAAATAGTGGCAGTTTTTAAGTATTGTTCTTACAAATGTAGAAAGTTGATAGAATAAAAAGTTTTGCATTAGCATGAATTTTCTGAATGGTATGAAGTCTGAAACTAAAATGTTTGTCTTTATTTTCTGATTTTAACTCTCAATGATTTGCCATAAAAAACACAATTTTATGAGAAGCAGTCCAAAAATATGAGGCAAAAATCTGGACATTCTGCGAAACTCTGTACAGTTGAGAGGTATGGAGTCTGTAGCTGCAGACACTGTAATTAAAACATTCACTGGAGGATGGTGGCTTTAGTATGAAAGTAGCATGACACAGCATTTCCCAGAGGATGAACAGACGTCTGCATCAGCTGTAAATCCATAGTCTAGTGTAAATGGAGTAGATTCTCACTAACCTTCAAAATCTAGTTAACAACAAGTTGTTTTTTTTTGCCACCAGACACTGTACCAGACACCAGAGCTGTTCTCAACGTACACTTTCTTGCACTAATACTAGTCTGACTTTTTCATACATTTTTGACAGTGATATTGGACAAAGCAGCATGTCTGTGACCAACTTCCATCTGTTGGCAGACTCCATTAGCACTGTCTCTTAAGTTATATGTTGCTTCATAACTTTAAACAGCCAATGTTATCTTGTTTGATGTCTGATACCTGAGTGCAGGTTGATCCAGATTTCTACTCCTTTACTCCAGGTAATGGACCTTCAACCTTACGTCTTACCTACCTTAATACCTTCTATAACCTTCCTTTGCCTTGTACCTATTACAGAACCATATTTTGTTTCCTTCTTTACTTGTTTAATTACATCTTTCCAGGCTCTGTATCTATAACTAATTCATTGCATATGAACTTCTGTAACTTTTGCTTACAAAGTTGTGTATGCTATTATTTCTTTTCATCATTCTATATAAATGCTATATTGTAGGACAGAGATGACATGCTATAGGGTTAGATTATCAATCTGTTGAAAAGAATAAATGTTGGCACAGCTGGCCTTTAACGTTTTCATTATGATTGTTATTATTATTATTTCAAAACAGGTGCCTATTTTGACAATTGGGGATATTTATGCATGGAATCTGTACCATGCTTCATATGTACATGAGAAATAAGTGAACACTAGCAAGATAATGAGGAAGGAAGAAATGGAACAGGAAAAAATGGAGAGGAGGAAACTGTAGAAGGAAACCAGAAATTGTTAGATGGCAGAGAGCTGGCAAGCTGAGGCAAAGATTTGGAGAGAATCTTCTTCTTCTTTCGGCTTTTTCCCGGTTAGGGGTCACCACAGCGGATCACCTGTCCGCTCATGATTGGCAGTGGAGTTTTACAGTGCTGAGGTGCCAGCCTGTCGCCCAACCTTCCACAGAAGCCACATGCACACACACACTCACACCTAGGGCTAATTTGGAGTGTCCAGTCCACCTACAGCATGTCTTTGGGATGTGGGAGGAAACCGGAGCACCTGGAGGAAACCCATGCGACCACAGGGAGGACATGCAGACGCCGCACAGAAGGCACCCCAGCCGAGAATCAAACCGGAGAACCTCTTGCTGTGAGGCGGCAAAAAGATTTGGAGAGAAAAGACAAGATAAATGGAGAGAAACAGAGAGAAAGGACAGAAAAGGATAAAGGATCATAGAAATGCAACTCTACAAATGAAGAAAGAATAAGAAAAGCAGCACAATGTGTACAGTGAAAATGGTGTGGCACATACATGACAACTGGAAGACATAATAATAAAGTGTGTCTACAGTAAGGATAATTCATAAACGATTCATTCAAGTACACAGTCAGAATTTAGGAAAAGAAGCTCAGATAACAGGCTTACTAAAGTAGAAAATACAAGCATATTATACTACTATGTAACATGATGCTGTCCAGAAAAAATGTCAAACAATATAGGGTGTAATATATAGCATCGGCAGCAACCCCCTTTTTCCCCTTTTTCTACATGGGGTCAGGGTGTCATTTTAAGTATCACTGTCTCTCTCTTTTCAGTTCCTGCTTTCCTCAACATTCATTCCTGACAGTCTCAGATCTGCTCTCACACAATCCATCCACCTCTTGGCTGGGCACCCTTGTTTCTTCTTACCTTTTTCCTGTCTGACCAAAATTGTCTTCACCAGAGAGTCTTCTGCTTTTCTGCACATGTGCCTGAACCACTGTATTCTATTCTCTTGATCTTTTCTGCTATTGGAGCTACTTTGGCTTCTGCTCTTATGTCCTCATTTCTTCATGTGTCAAATAGTGTGCATTCTACTACCCTTCTCAGACACTTCATTGCCATCACCTTTAGCTTTCTCAGCTGCTCTGCCTTTACTGCCCAGGTTTCTGTACCATACAATAGTACTGGTTGCACCACAGTTTTGTACACCTTACTTTTCACCTTCTTTGGCATTTTTCTGTCATACACTAACCCTGACACTCTATGCCAGTTGGCATAGAGATGCTAGCACTGACCTCTTCATTCCGATTTCCCTTCTCATAAACCACCCCTTCCAAGATACTTGAAACTATTAAGCTGTTCCATTATCTTTCCTTCTACCTCAATTCTCAACTTCTTCTGACTTCCTCAATTTTCTGCCATTACCACTGCCTTATCTGCACCTAGTTTCATCCTATCTGCTTTCAATTTTGCAATCCAATCTCCTATCCTTTGCTGAAGCTCTTGCTCAGATTCTGCCTGTAATGCCACATTGTCTGCATACAGCAACTTTGTTGATCTGTCCCCTCCAACCTATTTGCTAATGCAATCCATCACTAGTATGAACAGCAGTGGGCTCAGAGCTGAACCCTGGTGCACACCCACTCACACTGGGAACCCCTCTGTGAGACTGAACACTGTTTGTACTTGAGTCATTGGGCCCTTGTACATTGCCTGCACTAACTCTACCAATGTTTCTGAGACTTCAAACCACAGCAGTATTGCCCAAATCAACTTTCTTGGGACCTTGTCATATGCTTTCTCCAAGTCCAGGAATGCCCATTTGGACTCTTTCCACATCTCTAGCTTCTTCTCAAATATCTGTCTTACTGCAAACATTAGGTCAGTTGTGCTGCACCCTGATCTGAATCTGAAGTGCTTATTTACCATTTTAGTTTCTATTACTTCTCTACTCCATGTCCCAAGTGATCGCTCCATCCAACTGCTTCACTCTACAATAAGTGAACCAAGCGCAGAGTAAGTCTGACTGCTGCTGCAAAAGTTCACAAGGAACAACAAATTGAGTTAAATCTATGTAAGGCAATTTCCGATACTAACTTGATTTGTTAAGTCATGCATTAAGTGTATTCTGTTGTATAGTGTTGAATCTGCTGGAAGGATATTCCCACCCTATTTACTCACCCACACTCAAAGACCTTTTACTGCTGAAGGTAAAGCTAAACTAACACTTTAGCATATTTTACTCTTATCAGTGTAATAGATCCCTGGAAAGATTCGGAAAAGCCCATAACCATAAAATTAAATGCTGTGACTCAAGTCAAGTATTTATAGACTTCAGAGGCCTTGTCTTTGTATCCATGAACATTCTACCTCACTGACTGTTTTAGGTGGTAAACAATCTGGGGGCTGGGGGAGTAGTTGCTTTCCACTGAAGGAGATGACTGGACCTTCCTGCATCTCAGATTGTTCCCCCACTACTTTTGCCTTTTTGGCTCCAAATTCAGTCACTTCTCTACCCCATGCCCCAAGCATAGCTCTCAACGTTCCATCTCCAAAATGAGGAACACTCGCCTTCATAATGTGGAACAAATGGGCAAAATGTGGAACACATACTAATGGCTTACTAACAACTTCAAACAGGAAGGTCATAGGATGGTTAAAATATGCTGGTTTTACTTATAAAGAAGATCCTTTAATGAATTAATATGATTAATTTCTATTTATCATGGATTTCACTTAAAAAATTCCTAACACTGAATGTGTGACAGACTCTTTCATTGTTGAACTTTAAGGAACTTCGAGGAACATGAAGTTTTTAAGACCCCAAATGAGATACGTTCCTCATAATGAGGTACACTTGAGAGGTATGGCCCCAAGTGATCTCTCCATCCAGTTGCTTCACTCTACAATAAGGTACATTGGATTCTTGTATTTTCTTAATATTTATGGTTTATTTCATTTTGGTTCAACCTTGTACTAGAGCAATACAAATAAGATTTTACTGTGTTAAATTCTGGCTAAGTGTTTTATCTTCTGCTGTTAAAGTGTAGCAAATATATCAACAAGTTTCTACTGACATTGTTACTCTAGCAGCTAAGTGTTGATTTCTGCTGTTAATGTGTAGCAGTTATATTAGCAAGTTTCTACTGGCTGTTTGTTTTACAGTAGGATTTAGTGAAGCCATCTACTTTTTTTTTGCTCTTTGTTGTTGTTGTCTTTCGGCTTTTCCTGGTTAGGGGTCGCCACAGCGGAACCCCGGTCCGCTAATGATTGGCAGTAGATTTTCACGAATGCCAAGGTGCCAGCTCGACGTTCAACCTTCAACGAAAACATGCCCATTTATGCATGTCTTTCGAACGCCCACCCAGCCACGGGGAGGACATGCAGTTAATCAAGTAAGCATGTAGTGTGTTGCCATCTGGCTAAGTGTTGTTGAATTTTTTTGTCTTCTCTCTTCTATCTGTAGAGCATACATGTTTGGTATGCTTCTACTTACTTCTACTGAAGGTTTCTATTGTAATACCTGCATTAATGTTTTTATGAACAGCACAGTTACTGGATAATGTAGACGCTTTTTTAATATATGAGTGTTTGTGAAGAGTTTTGTAATTGGCTAGGGTTGTTTATTTTTTAACATATGTTACACATGCTAGCTGCCTTTTCTAAGTGCTTAAATATCACATTTTCAGACTGTATGTTGTATAGCAAAGAGTGGGAACTAACAAACAGTTGTACTACCTGTCCCTCTAACATCTGTAAACCTACATCTCAGTAACCAAACACTTGCGTGTAAACACATGCCTCTTGTTAGTTTAGTTTTCTTTCTGTCCTTCTATACTGTGGTAGCCACCATTTTTGTTCTTAGTAATCCAATACGTGCATACCTACAAATATCTCCTGTTAGCTTTCGTATTTTCCTGCTTAAAGGCTAGAAAGCAGAAATGCACAACTGTGACATATAGTGCACTACCTTGTTTGCCAAACATTACTTAATGTGGCTGAATACAGACCAATAGTACTGTATCTGTCTAGTTCAACCATCAAGCAAGCCTTATTAACTTTTTTTTCTCTCTCTCCCCCAGTTTAACAGTGAACCCAGTGAAAGTTATCATATCCCACTACTAAAGAATTTGCACAACTAAATTTCACCTGCAGTTGCAATAGTTCACAAAGAACACATTGAATTAAATCTATGTAAGGCAATTTCCAAGACTCAAACTAATAATTTGTTAAGTCATGCATTAGTGTGTTCTGTTGTGTAGTGCTCAAACTACTGGAAGGATATCCCCACCCCCATTTACTCACCCACACTCACAGGCCTTTTACTGCCAAGGTGAAGCTACATTAACACTTTAGCATATTTTACTCTTATCAGTGTAATAGATCCCTGCGAAGATTCTGAAAAACCCATAACCACAAAATTAAATGGTGTGATTCAAGTCAAGTATTTAGAGTTCAGAGACCTTGTCTTGGAATCCATAGGCTCATAGGCTCATAGGTTTATACTAGGCTATCTGCCCTAAGGCATTTATAAGCCTAGCCCAAATTTTTGTGGCTTACGCCATCCCTTATATGAAAAAATACTGTGCCCATTAGTTTGTTGTGCCTCTGTCCAGCAGTGACACAGAGATGATTCCCGGGGAAAACCTACGATCTCCCATCCACAGGTCTAGATTTCTCTTGAACAGAGTCAGCGAGGTGCTCTGCCTCACATGGACCGGGATTTTATTCCACAGCATAGGGAGTCTCTGAGTGATAAATCTATCCCTCCAGCACGTTCTATTTATATCCGTGCTAAGGTTTAAGTCACTTGCTCTAGTGGTTTTGGTGGATTTGGATTTTTTGAGGTGGAGCATGTCCATTAATTCCGGGTTGGACATGGCCTTGTATGTCAGGCACGTCACCTCTGAGCAGATGGTATGCGACTGAATAGAGCTGGAGTTTCTTCAATCTGGCAGCATATGACAGATTTTGGAGCCCCTTTATCCTTTTGGTGAGGAACTTTTGGGGTCTCTCCAATTGCTGCAGATGTCGGGTGAGATACATCCCGAATGGGGCATTGTACTCGATCATTGGTCTGATAAGTGAAGAGTACAGGGGAACAATGACCTCACTAGATCTGGATGTGAATCCCTTCATGATCAGGTGGGCAATGTAGAAGGTCTTTCTAACCACTTTAGCAACGTGAGTGTCAAAAGAAAGGCCACTGTCAACCTGGGACCCCAGGTCCCTGATAACCTCTTCTGTGCTTAATGGATTCCCACCTATATGGTAGCTTGGGGTTACCTTGTTTTTCCCGAAGGGTATGACTATACATTTTTTGGCGTTTAACTTCAGGCCATGGCTCTGGCACCAGCTATCTGTTTCGTGAGTCCCTTCTGAAGGATATCCGTGTCCGATGCACTTTCCACTATGGCCCAGTTTGCAGTCGCCTGCAAACTTTGTCAGCCAAAGTCCTCCCATATTGGCCTGTACTTCTGAGAAGTAGATGCCAAACAATAGGGGGCCAAGGACCGAGCCCTGTGGGACACCACTTGTGACCGGCTTGGAGTCTGACACAGCGCCAGCAACTCTAACCCTGTGGGTTCTGTCCTTAAGCCAGTTTGCAACCCATCTTGTGACATATGGGTTTACATTTAAGCTGGTAAGTTTTTCTACAATACCCAAGTGGGGTATTGTGTCAAAGCCTTTGCAAGGTCAAGGTAGGCTGTATGGACTGCCTTTCCTCATCAATGGCCTTGGTGACTGTTTCAAGAAGTCAACCAAGTTCAAAAGGCATGATCTTCCCTTGACAAAGCCAAACTGGGTCGGGTCCAATGTCTGCAAGTCCCTATATCTTTGTTTATGAGCTCCATTATGATCCTCTCCATAGCTTTGCAGACTAGACTTGTTAAGCTTATGGGGCTGTAATTACCAGGGTCCGTAGAGGCGCCGCCTTTGTGGAGTGGGACCACAGTTGCCGACGCCACCCTTGGGCACGTATCCTGTGGTAAGGCTGAGATTAAACAGCTGCCTTATGTGCGGGTTTAATTCCTCATTTAGCTCGTGTAGCACACAGCCGGGGACACCATCCGGTTCCATTGATGCTGTGTTTTTAGCTTTAGAGAGAGCAGCTTTCACCTGCGCATTTGAGATGTCCGGGAGGCTACACTCAGCTGGGATAGTTATCTCTCCTTTAGGGGGGGTGAGGGGGGTGAAGTTTGCACTGAACCTGTATGCCAGTATGTTGGCAATGTCTGTGGGTTCAGTGATTTTTGTATCTTTTTGGACTAATTCTGAGCATATCTGGGAGTTTCCACCCAGGTTCCTAACATAGCTGAAAAAGGCCTTATGATTGTCCTTTGAATCCATGGCAATTTTTCTCTCAAAATTGGCCTTAGTTGATTTTATGAGTGCTCGTATTTTTTTACTAATAATGATCAGGGGTGACTTCCCTTTTATGGATTTTGTTCTATCATGTAATAGCTTTCTCCTCTTATTGTAAAGTTTGTTAATGGCTGGGGTCCACCAGACTGGACGTTTGCCCTTTGTGGAAAGGGTCTTGGTTTTATTTGGGATTGCCTGATCCATGCAGTCCTGGAGGTGTTCATAGAAGGCATTTGTAAGGGCTTCCGCAGCTTGGGTTGTGGTTTCCTCAGGCTCAGGGGCCTTGAAGGATACCACACCAGTCTTGAGTAGTGTGAAGTTTGCTTTAGAGAAGTTCTTCACTGTGGTCTTTTTTGTTTGGGGTGGGGGCGGGATGTGGATTTCCAGTGAGATTAGTTTATGATCAGATCTCACCAATGAGGGATATACTTCCGGTTTGTTTTTGGTGGTAAACAATATGGGGTTTCTTATTCCCTTAGAATAAACTCCCAACAACTAAGAGTACACACTGTAAAATTAGTTAGGAATTCCACTAATTTTTGTCAGCATAAATTCAACAATCTCCTACACTCAATAGACTGGACACCTAATGACTACCCCTTAATGATGCCGTACTATATTTTAATAACACCTTCCTTCACATACTTAATACACCAGCTCCCATTTGTATAAAAAGAATCAAAAAGAACTCAGCACTATGACTCTCTAAGGACTGTAAACAACTGATGAAGCACCATGGCTCTGTAAGGAATGTAAACACCTGATGAAGCAGAGGGACCTAGCCTGGATAATCTGGAAACTAAACAAAAATGAAAAAAAAATCATGTCAATTTCAAAGCACTAAGTAAGAAAGTGACAAAACTAATCACCAGAGATAAGAAGTCATACTATTCCAAGCTTCAACTCCAGCATACAATTAACCCCAATAAATTCTGGCACTCCACATCTTCTCTACTAAACCCTGGAACAAATAGAGAGCACACCCTATCACCTGATACCCCTCCATCACAAATAGCCAAAAACTTTAACAAGCACTTCATAAAATCAATATCAGACCTACTAACACTCCTAGTGCTGTATTCCCCCACCCTTCAACCTATTCGGACACCAACCCTTCAACCTATTCGGACACCAGCCCTAAACTATCAACTACTTCTAATCCTGTCATTAATAATCCCCTACTCAACAAAATGTCATACAAACCCCATTCTCATTTCAGCCCATACAAACTGACACCATTAAGAAACTGCTACAAAAACTAAAACCCTTCTCCACCTCAGCTGATAATCTTCCCCCACACTACCTCATACTGGCTGCCAACTCAATCACCTACCCGATCAGTATCCTTATAAACAGGTCTTTATCTGAATCAGAAGTACCTATCAAATGGAAACAGTCTCACATCACCCCATCCATAAAGGAGGCAAACTCTTTCGAACCATCCAGTTTTCGTCCTATATCCATCTTGTCACCCATATCCAAAATTCTCGAGAGAGGTATCCATCAGCAGGTAATGCAATACCTATTGCAAAACAATCTTTTAACCAAAACCCAACATGGCTTCTGACCTAGCCACACCACAGCTACAGTTCTATTATCCTTTACAGACACAGTGAACAAGGCCAGAGATGCAGGATGCTATATAGCCTCATTATTCCTTGATCTCTCCAAGGCCTTTGAAACAGTGTCTCACCCCTTACTATTGAACACACATGTAACTTAGGCTTCTCACATAACACAGTAAAATGGTTTCAGAGCTACCTCAAGGATTGTAAACAAGCACTGAAATGGTGCAATGAACTCTCACCCTTTCTCCACAACCCTACTGGTGCCCCTCAAGGCTCCAGCCTCGGATTCCCTATTCTTCAACATTTTCACAAACAAAATTCACATTGCCTTTCACCCTGGAACCCTCATTCAATATGCTGATGATTCCACCATAATCTGCACTGCTCAATCACTACCAGAACTACTTTAAAAAACTCAACAGTCCTTTACTGCAGTTGAATCCCGGCTAAGAAATTCCCAACTCTTTCTTAATCCAAAGAAGACTAAACTAGTACTCTTTCATCCAAAAATACCTCCCCTGTCACTGATCATTTCAACATCCTTACATCTGACAACACTATCATTGAAATAGTGCAGGAAACTAAACTTCTAGGAGTTATCATTGACAATAAACTAACATAAAACCCCCACATGCAGGAACATGTAAAGAACTTATCAAAAACTGGGACTTAGAAACAAACATTTCTTTACTGCAGCAACCAAAACTATCCTTGCAAAAACATTTTTACTTCCCTCCCTTCTTTACAGTGCTTACAAACTTACAAACTTCTACCCTAAGCAAGATGGAACAGTGCTACAAAGTTGCAAAGTTTGCCATGAACTCAAATATCACACACCACTGTAAATCGCTACTAGAACTAAACTGGCTTATACTTCCCAACCAACTTGCCTTTATTCAGCTATCCACCTTGCGCAATGTTATTTTCAAGCCTACTGCCTGCCCTGCACTAGCCAATCTAGTCGCACCTTACACACCAGATCGATCCCTATGATCAGAAGACAAAAATCTTTTGGCTATCTCAAAACCTGCAAGACAACCAGTTCACTCTCTATATTCATACTCTGCCTCTATACGATGGAATTACTTCCTCTAGCTACCACGTCTATGGCCGGCCAAACCCATTTCAAAGCCGCTTTAAAAAGTCATCTCAAAAATATATGGCTCTGCTCCTGCATAAAGCCTGCCTAATGCTCAGATCTTCTTCTTCCACATTAACGTCATCCTCCTCTTCTGTCATATTTCACTCCCTCATAATCTGCAAGATCCTACAGCTCCCCAACTCCTTCTCTGTTTCTATATCATATCCTTAAGCTACTGCTCAGGCTGCAATGCCTCTATTCTTCTTAACTCTCTCACTATCTTTCTATATCACTAAATTTCTGGCTATGAAACCAGCATTTTATTTTTTTAATGTACTATAACAGTCAATGTCATACAGTGCACTACCTACATACTAGTGGACAGTATCTACTCATAGGCTATGTATATGGTGAGAGTGACTATTACTGTCTATAATGTTTTTCTAGAATTATCCTAGATGTGTAGTATACATTGTAATATATTGTAACATGGTTTATGTTCTTTCAACTTATTTTTGTATGGTATTTCTAATGTTATTTGTATTGTATTGGATTATATTGTATTTGTATTGTACTGTATGTGGGACTTTTCTCCCCAGCCTTCTGCTGAAAATTGGTTCTGTAGACCCAGTCTGACCACCCGGGTAAACAAATGTCAACTAAATAAAATAAATAAATATTACTCTGCATATCCATTTATTAATCACTTTCAAGAACTTTCATGCAATGTAACATGAGTCTGATACTTCTGTACTGCCCAGAGTGGTTAATGTCCCCCTTTGTTCTTCTACACTGGCATGAGTATGCTTATTCTCCAGTCTTCTGGGATATGAATTTCTCTCCACACTGCTGAGTACCAGGAGCCATTTATCCCCTATCTCACCCAGCATCTTTATCACATCTGATCTGACCTCATCTGAGCCTGCTGCTTTCCCTGACTTCATTTTCCTTAGTGCTGTTCTTACTTCTTCTTGGGTGGGCTCCTTCTCTTTCCTTATCATAGGCTGTGACTGAAGCAGTACAGCTTCTGTGGGGTTTTATTTATTCAGAAGCTGCTGGAAGTACTCCTATCTGCCTTTGATTTCCTATAGACTGGTGAGCAGGTTGTTGCTGGCATCCATTATGAAGTGTGTCTGACTATCTTCTTTATCTTTCGTTGTCTTGCAACCTGCTATAGTTTCTTTGTGCCACCTACTGAGTCACTTTCCAGAAGCTGGTAGAGTGCCTTGGATGCCATGTTCTTTGCTATTGCAACTCATTTCTTAGCTTCTTTGTTAGCTAACTATTATTCCTTCCTTGCTTGGTCCGTCTTTTCTATCTCCCACTTTTTCCTGCACTTTTTCTTTGTTTTTATGACTTCCTGGACTTCTGTATTCCACCAACAGCTTTCCTTATGTACCTTATTTCCATGCATGGCCTGACCACATATCTGTTCTGTGGTCCTCACACATGCTGTTTTGAGAAGCTGCCATTTTTCTATGCCACTTATTTCCTCCTCTTCTTCAGGTGCTAGAGCCCTGAGTAATTTCATGAACTGTTGTACTTTCTCTCCAGTCAACTTCCGAGTCTTCAGCCTGGTCTCTGTTGAGCTTAGAGTCCTCTCTGACAATAGCTTGCAGCTGATTGTGGCAACCAGTGGTTTATGCTGTGTGCTGACGGTTTCACTGGAGATGACTTCGCAATCACCAATTCTATGCAAGTGCCCTTTAGGAAGTCCACCTGAGTTGCATGTTGGCCACTCCTGTATATAATCTTGCGACTGTCTTTTTTTCTGAACCATGTGTTGGCTACTACCAACACATTAGCCACACATAGGTCTAGAATGGCCTCTCCTTTATTCCTGTTGCTCCACTCACATGGACATAGGCAGTCCTCGTATCCTGTTTTGTCTGTCCCAATATGTGCTTTCAAGTCAGCCATTGTCAACACCAATTCATGTTGTCCTGATTTACCTAGTAGGTCCTGCAACTGCTGAATGAATGAACTATTTTCCTCACTATCACAACCCTGGTGTGGGGTATAGACTGAGATTATGAGTCTGTCCCTAATTCTGCTGATATCCCCCACTGACTTCTGAAGTCTCTATTACAATTCCCACACCATTTCTAGCATGTCCTCCTTTTGAGTAGTAGGACTCTGGATCCCAAGTCAAGTGTCTTTGCTGCATTATTCTTCCATCTTGTCTCTTGGATACATAAGATGCCCAGCCTCCTCCATACCTTCATATCATCCACTTCCAAGCTCCATCTTGCCAGAGAACCTACATTGAGTGTAGGTAGCAGTTCTTAGTTCATGCTTGGCAGGTTGACTGATTTTACATCCAGGTTTTGCTCAACAGAGCTATCCCAGGTAACCCAGGCTGGACAGCTGGACACTGGCTGACCAGTAGCTTATAGACCCAAGGCTACTGGTCATTATGGCTGGCACAAACTGGCAAATAGGGGCACATACACATACACACCTCCCACCATTAGTAACAGTCCCTGGCATAGGTCGGAGTAGGCTGGGTACACAGCCCACTTATCACCAGCAAAGCCCACTTATCACCAGCAAATACCCAAGACTATTTGGTGACATTAGTGTGTGTGTCACTGAATGCTTTTTCCAAGATTATAGAGAGGTACAGTAACAGTGGAAATAGGCAGCTGATTTAGAGTGACATAATACTTGAGCTGAAAGTTAAAAAAGGGAATGAAAAAAAGGTTAGGTAGACAGGTAAAGTGGTGGTCTCATGATGGTGAGAAATAAATGAAGCTACTGGTTTTACTAAGAAATAGTCAGAAGCTATGTGAGTTAAAGGCCAAAGTAGATTCTGTGATAAGAACTGCAGGTTCTGCATGGGAAATAAACATGTGTTTCCGGTTACAGTGCTGCATATTGAAAGTGAGAGGACACTGAGCATATATCTGTTCTGTCTTATGCAAGCAGTGGCTGGTGTTGAGTCTTGTAGCCAGAGAGGTATAAAACATTTTTCTAATTTAACAATAAGGAAAGCACAGTGAACACAAGAAGCTGGATAATTAGGATGGACTACATGAACAGACTGGAAAGTTGGTTATTTACTAAGTAGATTGTTCTCAGTTGAATCAGTTCTGGGCTGCAGTTTTATTCATACTCTTCTAAAAAGTTATAGCTTCCAACCACCCTCCATATGTCTGAAATGAACTCTTTGTCAAAGCATACACTATACTGAGGAAGACCAGTGCTGAGAGACTACAAGTTATTAGTGTAGCACTGTAGCCAAGGTCAAAGTTCACTCTGTCCTCATAAACCCACCTCATTCCAGTTAACCCAGCTCATTTTTTTGCTTCCTTGTAGCCTATCCCATGATCTGAAGTCACTAGCCACCACTGGTTAGTAAAAAGTCACAAATATACCCGGATACAAACCTAGTTACCAAGGTTAAAGACAATAATAAAACTTTAAATATAGCATAAAAATAAAAGGTAAAACCAGGAAAGTAACATATTGATAAAAGACAGCAGAGCAGAACAGTTTACCATCCAAAATATGTATGCAATGTACTCCACAAACAATTTAGAAACAATTTAATAAGGCAAAAAAACAAGTGTAACAGAGTAAGAATTTGAGGATAATATACCACTTATTACAAAAGATTTAGGGTGTTATTCACAGTCATTATGCGAACACGTAAAAGCTATCCACGTTGTCCACACATTTCTACAGCAAAGGAGTGATTCATAGAGACGTTACAAAAATGCATGATGGTTGCAAATAGGTGTAAGCAAATAAAGTAATAATGACATGCAAAGTAAAATAATGTAAAACAGTTTATGCTAATGAGGCCTGGTTCCACCTATTTGAGAGTCATAGTCAGAATTTCACATGTTTCTGTTCTGTCCACAGACTTATAATAAAAGGCAGAGTCAGACTTTCTCTATCTAACTTGAAATGCACAGTGATGCTGTCACTTGCTGCTAGCCTTGATAGTTTCTGGCGTGAGCTGCTTGCCTTGGCTGAGCCAAAGCCAGTTGTGCCCAGTGGCGCTCATAGGTCAAGAAGAGGGAGGTATAGACAGAGAATAACTCACTATAATTTTTGTCAATCATGAGATACCTGACAGGTGCAGAGCGGACAGGGAAATTGTAGATTATGTACATTCCCCACAGGGGCACTGGAAGGAATTTGTAGACTTCCTGAAATAATAATTTGTCCTTTATCATGGCTGAACTGCAAAGTGGTTTGCCACTATTTCATGGTTGCTGTAATCTAATTGATAGTCAATCCATGCCATACTTAGATTCTTCCCCTTGTTACAGTTCTCCGTTATGACTTTATTTAACAACAAATGATCCTGTGTTCTATATGACTTTCTTGAGTTTTTTTCTAAATGATTATAAACTCTGTCAGCATCAGTTCCAGTGTATAGTTTACATGTCGTTGGAAGGCAAGTTATTTGTCTACAGTTTTTATGATAGCTTGCAGGTTCGCTCTTAAGTAGGAGCATTGTATTTCCTGTTGTTAATAAGGTTGGTGTCTGTTCGGGGTGTGTGTACAAATAATTCTTACTCATGGTTAAATCTCCATGGAAAGATGTTAATACTTTGAATCAGATGTTAGGTACTGCATCTGGGCCTGGGGTTCTCCAGTTAGGAACTTTTCTTAACTTTGTTTCAATTTCTCTGGCCATTACTTCATCCCATTTCATATCCTGTACATTTGAACTTCTTATTCCTTCTTCTAAACATTTAGCATCTATCTTTGTTACGTTCCACATCTTCATATATATTTCTCAAAAAAGGTATCTATTTCTTCTTTTTTTGGTGGTGTTTCAATTCCTTTTACCTTGTTTCCCAATTGTCTATAAAACTTTTTCGGGTCATCAGTAAATTGCTTATTTTGTACTTTTCCTTTATATTTAAAAAATAAAAGGCACAACTATTAGGAATACAAGGGAAGAAATGAAATACAAGGAAGAAATGCAGCCCAGAATTGTATTTATTTTGTTACAAAGTTCACCTTGTTCTCAGAGAAACTTGCTGATTTGGTTAAATATAGTTTGGGCATTTTGGAAAGGGATGTGCATTTACATTTTTATATAATAGAAAATGAAGGTTCTCTTATATGAGAAGGAGAAGTATAAACAATTTTTTGGTGCATGGGAAATTTTGTTTGCCCACAGTGACAAGACATGACATAGTGGTTCAAAAGGCTACTTCTCCCTGTGGTAAATGCATAGGATGTCAATTTGTGGTTAGGAATTTTCCCCAAATTAATGGCAAGAAATTTCAAGAACAAGGCCCTTTTAGTTGTGGGAGTGAAGGGTGATTTATGGCTTAAGGTGTCCATGTCGTAAATATTATACAGGTGAAAGTTAAAGACGTTTTGAAGCAAGGTTAAAAGAACACGTTAGCGACATCAGGAAAGGTAGCAAATGTACTCCTGCAGCTATGCATATTTTACAGCTGCATAATGGGGATCCATCTGGGTTGCAAGCAACAATTTTGGAACAAATATCAGAAGAAAAAAATAGTGTTATATGATGTAAAAAACAACTTAGAAATAATAATCAATTTTTATTTTAAAGTTTAATACTCTTTCTCCGGTAGCTTTAAATAGAGAATGTAACTGGAAATGTTTCTTGTAAAAGGTTTTTTAAATGTTTTCAATTAATATTGGTTATTTGTTTAATCAGTCAGAAGAGGATATTTAAGAAATGTTTGGTAGCACTTGGATTATACTCTGTAAAAGGCTTGTTACAGCTGAGGTACTAGAGCTTTATTATGGGTTTTCTTTTGTGTTTTAATAGTTTTTTTTATTGCTGGCCTTTCCATTTTTCTGGTTCATATAGTATCTGGTTCATCATTTGGTGGTTACACTTAGCATCTTTGTTATGTTCCACAAGATCTTCATAGATATTGCTCCAAAATGTATCTAATTCTTCTTTGTTTTTGGTGATGTTTCAATTCCTTTTGCCTTGTTTCTCAATTCTCCATAAAACTTTTTTGGGTCAATAAATTGATTATTTTGTACTTTTCCTTTATATTTATCTGCTTATCTTCAGAGTTTTTTTCTGCCTGTGCTGATATTTTTAGTTTACTATCTGTGATAGTACACAGCATAGCATCTGTACCATATTCTGTACAGTTTTATCCTGTGTCATCTGTTGCTCTTTCTTAAGGGAACTCACTGGCCTATCACTCCATAACATTGATTGTGTCAGAGTTGCCACAGTTTCCTGTTCCTTCCCTTGCTGTGTAACTCCAACTGAACTTTTGCACTGGTTCCCAATGGAAGGCTTCAAAATATCTCCATATGGCAAATGATCAGATGTTTTCCACTCCACTGGTTTCTCCTTAATTTGGGGATCCATTATTCTATCCTACTGTGATGTTATCAAAGTTAGATTTTCTACACTAAATCCTTCACTTCACAGGTAATCTATAACCTCAGTGTCTATTTCTTTAACTTCTCCATTGCTAATAATCTTTTTTACTTTTCCTATTTGTTTTCTTATTTTTGTATTGTAAAATTCTAAATATCCAAATGCCTTTGTCTATATTTCTCTTCAAATATCTTTGGTGCTGCTCTTTTTTGTATTAATTAGTTTTGCTTTCTCCTCTGCATAAATATTGCACCAAATTAAATCTCTTTCTCTTCCCCATGTCCATATTTCTTCTTCAGATGTCTCCTGCTCCTCTTGTTTCTCCTTACCTGGAGGGCTAGTTTTTCCATCATGCTGTGATATAACCTGTGTTAGACTTTCTACACTAAATCCTTACATTTGCAGGTATTCTATAACTTCAACTTCTATTTTTTCACCTCTGCTTTACTAATCTTCTGTTCTACATTCTCTCTTTCTGATCTTATTTTTTGTATTGTAACATTTTCCATATCTGGATGCCTTTGCCTATATTTCCCTTCAAATATCTTTGGCGCTGCTTTTTTTGTATTGATTAATTTGTCTTTTTCTTTTGCATAAATATCGCATCATATCCGATCTTTCTTTCACATTTCCATATTTCTTTTTTGCACCTCTCAAGAATCCCTAGATTTTGTTCTTTACATATTCACATGTCCTCAGTCACTTCTTTTTCCAAACAGCCCAAGGTTTCTTGGTGTATATAATGTTTTTCATAAATATGTTGTATTAATGAACATACATTTTTATTCAAAGCTTCTGACAGTTTTTCTTGTGCAAGTATTTTTCTTTCCTCTAATTTCTCTCTCAGTCTTTTTGTATATCTCCTGTCTGGAAATTCTGGGCTTCTTGCATCAAAGTAACAATACATAATTTATTTCTTATCCTCAACAGTCCACACTATCATCTTTATGGCTCTTTTTTGGTCTATCAGTTTTTTGATTTTTGTGGACTGCTACTTCCTTCTACAACAGTAGAGCCATCCTCCCCTTTTTAATTTCTCCAAATCTTTTCGGTTTCTAATACCATGACAGGAATGGATCCCATTCCTAAGTCAAAGTACAATTAAAGTTCATGAAATTAGTATTGTTTCAATTTTTGATGTCAGCCATAAGTGCTCGTCACAGCACCCACACTGTGCCCAGTAATGACTCCTTCTGCAATTTGTATAGAATTACATGTATTGTTAACATACCTAAATACAATTGTAGATTCTTTTTTATAAGACCCATTGCTCCTACTACTATTGGGACTGCCTGGGTATCTTCCTTCCACATGGCTCTTGTTTCTGCCTGCAGATCCTGGTATTTTATGACTTTGTGTCTCTCTGTGCACAAGACACTGTTGTCACTGGGTGTGGCGACTTCATTGATCAACACTACCTTTGTCTTCCTTTCATGGACCACTATATCCGGTTTTCTAGCATCTGTCTTCTGAACTGTTGGTAATGGGTGATCCCATGTGATGTAAACTTAATCATTTTCTATGATGCTTTGTGGCTTATGTTTCTAGTGTTTTTCAGCCACTTCAGTACCAATGAGATGTGCAAGTGTTTCCAATTCGGTTTTACAAAACCTACATTTGTCTGTTTTTCCCACATGGTCAATGGACTTTGTAAACCAATGTGTATGCAGCCCACTATCTTGGGCTGCTAGTATTAACCTTTCATCTCTTGGTTTGAATTTGCCTCTCCTTAACTATTCCTGCGTTCATTCCTAATCAACATGAGGTTCTTGCAACTATATGCATTTTCCACATATCTTGCCTTCTCATCTGGTCCTTCACCTTATATTCTTTCTTTTGTTTTGGCATATTGAGTTGCTGCCTGATTTTTATCTACTTTCAGTTTTATTTCCATTCCTGCCTGACATCGAAATGCTTCTGCAAGATTAAGCAAAGAAGTCATCTTAGATTTATTCTCCTCACATTTCAAAACTTTTACTATGTTTGTGTCTTTTGAGGTCAGCAGATATGTGAGGAGTCCCACAATTGCAGATCTATATATATAATCAATTTCAAGGAGGCACATCCCTCCTTCAGAACAGGGAATGCATAATCTTGGTATTTACTAATTTTTATAAATCATTCGGTGAGCATGAAGCCTCCTTCTCGTTTTCCTATCTAATCTATCCAACACATTTTGGGGCTAGTCAATCACTCAAAACTATAAGTTAGGACAGGAAGAGCAAATTGGTTTACAGCTTGGATTTTGTTCCTAGATGTCAATGCTGTTTTCAGGATTAATTTACGTCTTCGAAAGTATTCCTTACTACGTTTTATTCACATTTGTTCATGTTTTATTATTGATCCTTCCTCAATTCCCAAAAATGTATATACTCCCTCTTGCTCAAGTTCTTTTTTTAATCACATTCTTGTCCCAGACTGATGTATCCTGCTTTATAGGTTCCTTCTACACATTTATCAAGACCAAATGACATTCTTATATCATCTGAAAAAGTTTTGACAACTTGCAGTTGTGCTTTCAATTCCTCACCTGATGAGCTATACAGTTTCAACAAAGGGAAGATGAGAAGTCTTTACACTTTGTTGTTTTCTAGGAGCCAAATTATAGCCATGGCCTAAGGTCTTAAGTAGCCAGGTTAATGGGTTAAGGGCCAGAGCCATCCTCCTAGAATGGCTGCACTGATGATAAAAAAAGAGAAGAACAGCCTTTAAATGCCTTAGGACATTTTGAGCACTTGTAGAGGCTTTCTCCCATTTATAATTTCTCCAAGTCTTTTGGGTTTCTAATACCATGATGGGAATGGACCCCATTCTTAAGTCAAAGTACAAATGATGTGTGTCCATTGGTGATGTATCAAATGTGAGGACCTTTTTACATTACAGACATTCATACTGGTGGTCACTGGTGTCTCCCTGCTGCCTTGTTTGCAGCTCTGTGAGTTTAAGTTTCACTCTGACCAAAGACATATGCAGATGCTATACCTGATATACAAATGAGTCTGTGGTGCTCCACACTATGACCCAGTTACTGCAGGCAGGATGTTTTTTGCATGTTGCATTTTTCACTACATGATCATGCACCAGTTTGGTGATGAAGTGACCCCTGCTGTCACTGCAGCTCCCAGTTTCATTACTACTATTACTAATGATGACCAGTAGTTAGCAGTAGTAAAGGACCCTATGTGGCAGGCTTCTGTACAGCCTATGGCTGCACAGGTAAAGAAGCAGCATTTAGTCTAGAACTGAGGACCATGTCTTTCAAGTTAATGTTTCGTTTCTTGTAAAAAACACAAAGAGCATAACTGACAGAAGCAGTGGTATCTGCAGCTCTGCTGTGTGGTGCAAGATCTGCTGTCACTGTTTATCTGACATTCCTTCTCATCTTTCATGTCTGATTGCCTTCTGACTCCCTTAGAGTGATGTCATAAGGTACATAAGGAATAATCACATTTTTATCTGTTTTAAGACTACATTCTACTGTGGTGGTGTTCCTAAGTATGCATGCATTGAATGTTCTCTAATGGTACAATTAATAAAAAAGTGCTATTTCAGTATTTAACATATGTTTATACCTTGAAATTGAATGAAAATATATCATATTTTTATTTTATATTACACAATGCGTCCTCACGTTGAACTATTACATTTTTAAGCTAATTTAATATTCTGTCTTAAGGTACAGCAAATCAGGCTATTTCATTTTGTCAAACACAATTAATTTGTAGCCTTGGACACAAACAACATTTGTGCAGTGCTGAGGGTGAAGTGACAGCAGTGTTTGTTTACATGGCAGGATGTTCATTTTAATCTGTAATTTTCTTATTAGTGTATCCATGAATAATTGTGTATTACTAGTTTTAAGTTGTAGGTAATTGCCAGCTTTAACAATGATAATGCATAAATGCATTAATCACTGCAGTCTTTTGTTATGACATACAGCTATCTTTCCAGAGTTCCATGAGATTTTAAGCAATGCCATTAGCGGAATGAAATGCATATCGGAAATGTTACACTTGAATCAGAGTATGTAAAGGTCAAATGTGTCACACACATCTCCTAAAGACCTACTTGATGGAAGTGATCCTGCATCATACCTTTTTTTTTTTTTTATATTACACAATGGTTTTCTCACTTTAAACTACTACACATTGCAGCTAATTTAATATTCTCCCTCTTAAATTACTGCCCATCAGACTATTGCATTTTGTCAAGCACAATTAATTTGTGACCTCTGCTAGGTGTAGATGAATGCTGATGTGGCTTGCATTACATTTTTTGGGCTTGTTCCTGGTACTAATTACAATATTTTCTTGAGAAGCACTTATAGTCTCATGTGATCTGCCCCCATATGTCTGGAGAGTACGCTGTCCTTTTCCCCTTTAAAAACAAACTTCAACTTGAGTCTGGTTAAGTTGAACTAATATACAGAAATGACTGAAATTTCATTTCACTGACACTTCATTTCACTGACAGGTCATTTGACTGACAATGAAGTGTCAGTCAAATGAAATGACCCATATACAGATATATGTGCTCACAGGTGCTTGGTGTGTCACCATACTATGCATCAGTGTAATCATTTTATTATCCCTACACTCTTCCATTTCCATGCAGTGCTGGAACTT
Source organism: Protopterus annectens (assembly GCF_019279795.1). Lineage (NCBI taxonomy): Eukaryota > Metazoa > Chordata > Ceratodontiformes > Protopteridae > Protopterus > Protopterus annectens. The sequence goes on from NC_056745.1 coordinate 1,356,970,189, forward strand.
CTCACATATACCCTGTAGAACTCTAACCATTTCCAGCTTACTTTCTGTGGCAGTGCTCTGAGCCCTAACAATGTCATGCCACATTTGCTGCTGGGTGGCCAATGCATTACATGTTTCCTGGGAAGCTGTGACAGATTCCCTTTGTGCATGTGTTACTGTGGACATTGTTCCCTCAGAATTTCTGTCCTCATCCTGAAAGTGTTCATCTGGGTTTGGAGATACTGGTGTAGAGGTGAATGGGCTTTCCTCCTGTACAAATGGGAGTGTCATGTCAGCATGCACTTGACTTTGTGATGCATTGCCACTTACTGCAGAGTTACTAAGATGTTGTGAGGTGTGAAAACCTGTCATTAAACTTGGGGACTGTGTATCACTTTCCTCAGGCTGTTGCATCAATACAGCTATGGTATCATCAACATCATCATGTTCAACAGCTATTCTGCTGCTGATTTCCTCCAAATGCATTGGTACAGTGGGACTGTTTATTTCTGCTGCTTGGTCATCTTCTGGGTCACAGTCATCCCCAAGCATGGAGAGGAGGTACTTCTCAGCTGGTGTAAGAAATGAATTGAGAACGGTACTAATAAAGACATAGAACACATTATAATATGCTGAGTAAGGAGGTGTGCAGAATACTTACCATGCACACTGCCTTCATTATTATTATGTACAGAAGAGGAAGGTTCATCTGTTAACAGTAATTGCTGCATGTTAACTGTAATCATCCTATGTCAGCATTCAATTCTCTGTATAAGAGCATGTTACTGTTTATAAACCAACCTTCCTGAGCAGACGTGTGGTAATAGCCAGTGTCCACACCACCTCTGACTATTCCAGTCCCATCATCCTCTGGGTCACAGTCATCCTCAAGCATGGAGAGGAGGTACTTAACGGATAAGTGTTGGAGACTTGCCCCACACTACTGGTACTGGCAATTGCATTCTGCCTCATCATGGCTCTAGGACATCCTCACATATCATTTGCCCTCTTCTTGTACTGTGTTAATGCACAGTTCCTTACACTGACAGCACTAATATCAGCAACCACTTGATTCCAGCCTTATGCTCCCTTTCCAAAAAGATGTTTGAATTATGTATTCTAAGGGCTGCCATGAGGTTATGATTTTCCTCATGGTTAAACTTATCCTTTGTTTGCCTGGATACTTGGTATTACAGCATTATTGCACCTAAAATAATATGCCATAATCACACAGAAATTTTTTTTTGATGCAATCATCATCAAACGTAACAATGAAAGCCTGCCATCAACACAAAAAAGTTAGGTGACATAAAACCCATAATTATATACGTGTCTCAATTCAGCCAACTAAGGTTATGTTTGCACCATTTTAAATATATTCAAAACAGAAATGCAAGCAGTTTAACAGATCCATCCTTCCTCCACCACGTTCTTGTAGTCATAATACTATCATTTTTCATTCAGCAGTGACACTCAGAAATCTCACAATAAAGACACATGTATCTTGTGCCAACAAAACATCCTTGACACTTCAGTAATTCACAATTAAATCACTGCATTTCTACCAGGTATGCATCGCCACCGAATGACAGTAAAATAAACGTACCTTTCTCACTTATTACTATGCATTTCCACTGCTGCTGTAATTACTTTCCATTTTCAAATGATAGTTTTACAATATTCACTTAAGTCATTCTAATCTGCACATCATATCAGTAAGGCAAACTCAGTAATCAAACATAATTTTGAACTGTTTTGTATGAAGTTGCTATATTTCTATTATTTATTGCATGCTTTAAAAAGTCTGTGGTTTCCTTAGCCATTTGTTGCCTAACTTGAGTAATTGTAAATTGATGTGGTGGTGTTAAACTTACTCATGTAAGTTCAGGGTCATTTATGCATGCTGTATGTAAATTAGGACTTATCTCTAAGCAGTAATACATGAACATTCAAGGCAACTTATCCACATAACTAGACATTGGGTAATTGTGAATATGGCCTCGGGTAATTGTGAATATGGTCTTGGGTTCTCGTGAATGTACTAGGTATAGCAACGAGTCCGTAGCAATCCCCAGAATGCCACAGAACCTCATGGATAACATCAA